>NW_022680509.1:0-195749 GCF_009764315.1 Trachypithecus francoisi
AGGCTCACAGTCACTGTCACCTCGTAAGGATCCTTCCAAGGAATCTCCAAAAAGTAGTTTACATCTATATCCTTGATGGATATTTTCTTGTTAAGTAAACAGAATTCCTTCCTTCCTTCCTTCCTTCCTTCCTTCCTTCCTTCCTTCCTTCCTTCCCTCCCTCCCTCCCTTCCTTCGTTTAGTTTTCCTCTTTTTGCCCAGGCTGGAATGCAATGGCACGATCTCAGCTCACCACAACCTCCGCCTCCCAGGTTCAAGCGATTCTCCTGCCTCAGCCTCCCAAGTAGCTGGGACTACAGGCACGCACCATCACACCTGGCTAATTTCTTGTATTTTTAGTAGAGACAGGGTTTCCCTGTGTTAGCCAGGATGGTCTATCTCCTGACTTCATGATCCACCCACCTCAGCCTCCCAAAGTGCTTAGATTACAGGCATTAGCCACCGCACCCAGCCGACAGAATTTCTTGATGTGAATGTGCTTTTTTTGTAATTGACTTGGGTTTAAATAGCCAGACAGCATCATAAAGAACATTATGCACACACCTGTTGCAGTGCACACAGGTATACACCTGTTGAGGACCTGGAATATTCTAGAAATGGAGGCGTGGCTTTTCTGTGGGCCTGGCCCCAGGCAGAGGAAAAACATTGCTTGGGTCTTCTCTGGCTCTATTCTGTACTCTGTCATTTTCGGATCAGGCAAAAGAATTGACTACTGTATTATTTGAAATTTAAAATAAAACTTACTGCTTTCAAGAGAAATACATTAGAAATACAAGTGCCATGCTCTTGTCAGAGAAGAAAAAACTCTTTCTTTACCCTCTCTTGTGCGGTGACCAGGGGCCTGCAGATGTAACTAACAAAAGTCAGGTTCACAGCAGAAAATAATACAAATGTTATTAATAATTTATATGCATGGGAGTTCACAGAAAAGAAGTAACACTCAAAGAAGAGACCAGACTTGGGAGCTTATATACCCTTCTTCATAAAGGAAAGGAGCTTTGGGCTTCAAGGGATGATCAGTTTTGGGGAAGCAACTGGGAAATACATGGGGAAACTAGGGGAAGATAAGGGTTATTTTAGTGAGATTTGTTTGTATAGACTTATCTCCATCTCCAGTGTTAAGAGCTGTACTTCAGCCAGGTGCGATGTCTCATGCCTGTAATCCCAGCACTTTGGGAGGCTGAGGTGGGTGGATCACCTGAGGTTAGGAGTTCAAGACCAGCCTGGCCAACATAGCGAAACCCTGTCTCTACTAAAAATATAAAAATTAGCCATGCATCATGGCGCGGGCCTATAGTCCCAGCTACTCAGGAGGCTGAGGCAGGAGAACTACTTGAACCTGGGAGGCAGCGGTTGAAATGAGCAGAGATCACGCCACTGCACTCCAGCCTAGGTGTGACAGAGCAAGACTCCATCTCAAACAAAATAAAAAAGAGTTACACTTCCCCTTCCTGGTACAGGAGTGGGAGACACCTGAACAGAGGGAAGTTTATGCCCTGTTTTTAGGCAGAAAAAGTGGGGGCAGAGATCCTCAGTTGCCTTCAACTAAGAATAATCCTTATGCCAGAGTGGCATATTTTGAGATAGTATATTCCAGACCCTGCTTCATGCTTTACATAAAAAATATCAGTGCAGTACAATAAATTCTAATATCAGATTACTGTGTTTTCAGTGTGACATTTTGTTTATTGGAATCGGTCTTGTATGTCAGTTTATTGTATATTTTATTTGATTTTGGACTAACTTGCATGTATTTTATATATCATAATTGCATGAACCTCAGTGTTATAGAATGAGTTTACACGTTTTTGTTTTAAAAATGGAAATATAGGCTGGGTGTGATGGCTCACGCCTGTAATCCTAACACTTTGGGAGGCCGAAGTGATCGTATTGTCTGAGCGCAGGAGTTCAAGACCAGCCTGTGCAACATGGTAAAACCCTGCCTCTACTAAAATACAAAAATTAGTTGGGCAAGGTGGCACACGCCTGTAGTCCCAGCTACTTGGGAGACTGAGGCATGAGAATCGCTTGAACCCAGGAGGAAAATAAAAAGGAAATGCAATTTCTCAAATAGTACAGGTTTAATAAGCCACCCACCTATGTGCTGAAATAACCTTGAATTGATAAAGATTTAAACAAAAACTAAATGTGTTCATCTTTAGAAGCATATTATTTAGATATGGGGTATCAGGTCATGTCATTGCAAATCGTGTAGGAAAAGCATCACCTTCTGTTTAAATTTGCTTGGCTGAAATGAATGTAAGGAAGTCAGTGTGGGAGTTTATGGTAAACTCTGAATTATTCTGAAAATAGGATATTTCAAAGAGGCAGATATCTCTAAACAAATCTAAACAGGATTTGGAAAACATTTTTGTACTTAAATTTAATATTATGCCTGATATTTAGGACTTCTAACCGTTACTGCCCAATGCTTGGTACATAGCAGATGCTCAATAAATATTTGTGAAATGAAGAAATTCATGAATGGAACACACATACTTGAATGAGCAGAAAGACTGAAAGTACACAGAGCTGAAAGCCTGTTTGATTTCTTCATCTGTCAAGCTCCCTAGTGAAAATTTACTTTGTGGCAGTTCTGATTCATTCAAATCTTCTCCAGAAGGAACTTAATTAAGTGTTTTTGTTTTAGACAGTTCCATTTTTATACTGCAGGTGACAAGCGAGGAATAACCAGCTTTAACTTTTAACACAATGAGTAATTAAACACAGAAGGTACTGCCAACAAAATTGAAATCAAATCTGTCATTTGATCCAGTGCTGTGTTGCATTTGCTTTGTGAATTGGTAGGGAAAATATGCTTAATAATAATACACCATTGAATGTTAAGAAACAGCTAGGAGAATTAGGATAATTTTAAAGGGCTAAGTAAGAAATAAGGTGGCAGACATCTAGAAAATTCTTTAATTAAAGCTAAAGCAAATGAGATAAGATCAATCTTTTGATTGTGATATGATAGTTTTTTAAAAGATAGCAATTGTTTGGTCTGTTTCTTAAATAGATGCTGTCATCTACCTTAAAAGTTTTGCTAACCTCCTGGCTGACTGCGGGCTTTCTCTGTGGCCACTAAAGCTACTAGTGTTGGTTCAAATTCCAACACTTTTTGTTATGACTTGTATTAGCATGGGGGGATAACTTAACTTCTGCCTCAGTTACCTCATCTGTAAAATGGGAATGATGGTAGTACATAGCATATAGAGGTGTTATGAGGATCAAATGGATTTATGCCTGTAGAACACCAAAAGTGCCACTTGCAACCTGGGCATGTTTATTGAATGACGATGATTCATCCTCATTAGGACCCAGATGATTTGTAGATTTTGTTTTAGCCATAAGCTGCAAGGATTTTTTTTTCATACTTTAAGTTCTGGGATACATGTGTAGAGCATGCAGGTTTGTTACATAGGTATATATGTGCCATGGTGGTTTGCTGCACCCATCAACCCATCGTCCACATTAGGTATTTCTCCTAATGCTATCCCTCCCCTATCCCCCGACCCTCTGACAGGCCCCAGTGTGTGATGTTCCCCTCCCTGTGTCCATGTGTTCTCATTGTTCAACTCCCACTTAGGAGTGAGAACATGTGGTATTTGGTTTTCTGCTCCTGTGTTAGTTTGCTGAGAATGATGGTTTCCAACTTCATCCATGTCCCTGCAAAGGACATGAACTCATTCTTTTTTAGGGCTGCATAGTATTCCATGGTGTGTATGTGCCACATTTTCTTTATCCGGTCAATCATTGATGGGCATTTGGATTGTTTCCAAGTCTTTGCTATTGTGAACAGTGCTGCAATAAACATATGTGTGCATGTGTCTTTATAGTAGAATGATTTATAATCCTTTGCATATGTATCCAGTAACAGGATTGCTGGGTCAAATGGTATTTCTGGTTCTAGAACATGCTGCAAGGATTTTTTTTTAACTAAAATGTTATTGTAATTCTTTTTGTAACTTTGGTGTTAAAAGTAAATGATTTGAGCCTATGATTTCCATGAAATATAAGGAAATGATTTAATATCCTTTAATTTAAAAAAAAAAAAGGCTTTAAAAGGTTCTGTTATGGTATCATTAGTGATAATAGAAAGCTCTTGTTCCTGGTGCCTTAGTGGCCATTCCAGAGCCAGTTTCCTGAGGAGGCTGAGCTCAGTGCCTAAGACTTAGCCATGATTCTGCAGCTGATTCAAGGAGGAAACCTTGACCACAGTGGTCTCGTACATTCCGTAAGGGGAAAGGAAAACTTTCCTACTGATGAGTTGGTTGGGTTTTTGGAATTCATATGTAAGGTGATTGTCTGGATTTTAGTACCCTTAGGTCAATCCTTCAAAAAATACGTAAAAGAAGAGAATATTCTAATGGCTACAATGTCAAATTATAGGTGAGTTTCTGCATATTTATTCATCCAGGGAAAATTCTGGATTGACTGAAATAAAATATTTCAACTACAGCCGTATCACCATGGGTTTGGAACAGATCATCATTCATCAAGGTTATTGTTTTCCAAACTGGATGATCATTAGAACTGCTTGATAAATGGCCAGGCCCCACACCTGTAATCCCAGCACTTTCAGAAGCCTATGTAGGAGGATCACTTGAGCCCAGGAGTTCAAGACAAGCCCTGGCAACATATTGAGACCTCCATCTTTACAAAAAAAAATTTTTTTTAAGTAGCTGGGCATGGTAATATGCACTTGTAATCCCAGCACTTTGCAAGGCTGAGGCAGAAGCATTGCTTGAGCCCAGGAGTTCAAGGTTGTAGTGAGCCTTGATTGTGCCACTGCACTCCAGCCTGAGCAACAGAGCAACACCCCACTCTAAATAAATAAATAAAATACTTGATAAAACTCTTGAAAAATGTGGTTTCTGGTCCCCACCCAGACCTATTTACTCAAAACCAGAGGGTAGGGATTATCAACCTCTCCGCTGTACCAGAGCATCACTCATTTGGCCCTCATCCCTCCTTCTTTTTTTTTTTTTGAGATGGAATCTTGCTCTGTCGCCAGGCTGGAGTGCAATCACATGATCTCTGCTCACTGCAAACTCTGCCTCCCTGATTCAAGCAATTCTCCTGCTTCAGCCTCCCGAGTAGCTGGTACTAGTACTATAGGCACGTGCCACCACACCCAGCTAGTTTTTTATTTTTAGTAGAAACCGGATTTCACCATGTTGGCCAAGATGGTCTCAGTCTCTTCACCTTGTGATCCACCCACCTCGGCCTCCCAAAATGCTGGGATTACAAGCGTGAACCACCACTCCCAGCCTCATCCCTCCTTCTATAGCATCTTGGCCCAGTGCCATCCAGCTATCAGCTTGGGTGAACCCACCAGCATGGGGCTTTGTGAACATTGTCCTAATTGTCCTATACAGATTAGACATTTATGACTAGGAAAAGCACACTTACTAAGGATCTACGTTTTTGAAAGTTTTTGAAATCTTTTTTCCTTTGCTATGTTTTTTTCTTTTCTTAACTGCATACCATAAATCTCTTAGAAAATCACATTTAAAATCCAAGAGAATTCACGATGTCCTCTTCTTGTGTTTTCTGGGTACAGAGCTCCAGAGCTGTTTCTTTGAAATACTAGTTATCCGTTGAACTTAAGCATATTTGGCAGAGCACCCTGGGAGGAGCACTGCCCCCAAACTCTGAGTCTCACAAGGAGGGAGATCATTTATCAGCGTGCAAGTGATGCCCCTATAATTCCACCCAGCCCACCAAAGAGCTCACTTCTGACTCCATACCTGATATCATGGATGATGTAAAGAATGGTCAGTCATTCCACTGCCTGATGTCACTACCAATACACAAGAAGCTGGAAAGGAGATAAACAGAGAGCAGGGAACTCTAAAATATTTTCCCTGAGAATCACTGGAACAAGGGGTCTGATTACTTCTCTGTTGGCTGTTGAGGATCTATAGTCGGTTGTAACTGTCCGTGCTCCTCCTATTCCCTGGGACCCCTGCTCGAATGACCTCACCACCTGGCTGGCACATGCTACCCTGGGGTGGAAGCACATTCTCTTATGACTTGCAATGGGAAAAAGGGCTGAGGATTGATCTTTTTTTTCCTGAGATAGCTGAGGAGGTGAGTCCTGCCAACATCTGAGCTACCCCCTAGGGCAGGCAGAATATTTCTGGAGAAAAACGAGCCAACATATTGCTAACAGATTCCATGGCATTCCAAACCCCACCCTCCCACTGAGCCATTTGGTATCTCCTGGAGCGTAAAGTCCATGGAATGAGAGATTCTCCCACTGGTTCTGGTGTGGCCCCGTTTTCTAATAATACCCATCTGTAGTCTTAAACCTTTAAGCTGTCCCAAGGGTAGGGGGTTTCAGGGAACCAGTTGGCTCCAGTCACCTCGAAGGATTCACTCTGAGTTCTGACTCGTTGAGACCAGAAGTTCTTGTAAGTAGCAGCTTTGTCTCTGAGATGCTCCTTTGCCTCATCTGCACGACTCTGCAGAGCTGGGGTCCTGCCTGCCTTTTAAGCACATCTGACAATAACTACCCTTACCTTTTGCTACCCCTTGAATTCAGACTTCTTTACCTTTGGCATTGGTTTGCTCCTGATTCCTTTCCAAAATATTCTAGAATGCTAAAAAATGTCAAGTGATTTTTATCTTACACAAGGGCCAGTGTTTGGACCGTCATATGTTATAGGGACACACCTGTCGGAGCTAAAATGAGACTTATTACATGCCGTCCTGCTTGGGAGCAGTGGGGGATGCGTAACCACTTGACACGTTCCTGCAGTACCCCCACCTCAGTTCCTATTCGAGACAGGAACAGTACCCCCACCGTGGTTCCTATTCGAGACAGGAGCAGTGGCCATACCAGCATCCAGTCCTTATGTTTAAAACAGATCAAACCTCTACAAAGAGGGAGTTTTAAGTGCTTTTAGACATTTTTTGAAAGTGTGAAGGAGCAGTGTACTGAAGATAGTGAACAAGCTTCCTTCTCACTAAACAAGAGTAAACCAAGAATTGCATTCAGAGGGATATAGGCAAGGCATGAGTAGATGGTGGAAGTGTAGATCATGCTCCAGCGATGAGGAAGGAGGGGGCGACATTCCTCTCAGGCACTTAGTGAGTTGGGTATGAGTGTTACTTATTGGTATCCAAAAAAGCAACTAGAAATCAAGGTGATTCAGGTGGAAAAAGCAGAAGAGTGTCCATGGTAATTATGAAGTAGCTGATGGCTCTGGGCACAAAAGTGAGCTGAACACGGTTACTTGCCAGTGTGCTTTGGGTAGCAGAGAGCCTCCTTCAGCAGCTCAGAAGTGCATGAGCGAGACTGCAACTAAAGAATCACAAGTGATGCACTGCATAGGAGTTATGGGAGATGTGGAGCCAGGGTCTGAGGGAGTCTGGGAAGGTTTCATAGGCACAAAGGGTGGGTGGGATTTTGATTCATGAAAAGATGGAGGTTGGTGGGCAGGACAAAAGGACACATGAAGGTAGAATGGGCAGGGTGTGGTGACTCACACCTATAATCCCAACACTTTGTGAGGCTGAGGCGGGAGGATCATTTGAGGCCAGGAGTTTGAGATCAGCCTGGGCAACATGGTGAAACCTCGTCTCTACTAAAAATATTAAAGTTAGCCAGGCATAGTGAAGCATGCCTGGAGAATTGCTTAAACCCAGGAAGTAGAGGTTACAGTGAGCTGAGCATCATGCCACTGCACTCCAGCCTGGATGACAGAGCAAGACCCTGTCTTGAAAAAAAAAAAAAAAAATGCAGAATGAATGGAGCTTGTTTGGGCAGGGGAGAGCCTTGAATGACAAGACAAGTGGTATGTGTTTATGGACAATGGCAAACCTTGGGAGTGTGGAAAAAAACAGATGCTCTGGCCCTATGGAGGATGGAGAGGAGGAGGAGACACCACCAGAGGTAGTTCAGAGGCTACTGTGATTGTACAAGTCTCAAATTCTGCGATGATGGCAGTAAGAAGGAAAAGGAAGGGATGAGGGTGGGGCGTGAGAGAAGAATTGCCCAGGTTGAGGAACTGACTGGAGATAGAGCTCTGCAAGAAGTCAGAGATACAAGTGGGACAAAGTACTCAGATTGGCAGGGAACCCGCCACAGTGTGGAAATGAGAACAGGGTGAGGGTTGCTCTGACTTCACCATGATGAGCCTGTCCAGTCCTTACTAGTCTCTCAGCGGGAGGGAGGTCACAGTGTCACAGGATCCTTAGGGTTGCTCTGACTTCACCATGAGGAGCCTGTCCAGTCCTTACTAGTCTCTCAGCGGGAAGGAGGTCACAGTGTCACAGGATCCTTAGGGTGTCACTTCACCAGCCAGAAACCTCTGTGACTGGTGGTGCCTCTGCTTGAGTTTTGCTCTAGGCACACTGGCTGCTGCAGCAGGGTGGGAAGCTCCATGTGCCAGCTCCCTTCGAGGCTGTGGCTGGACCAGATGTACCACAAGTGACTTCCACTGTCAGCACCAGCATCTGGATGAGGGGAATGTGGTGGTGCCTGAAAGCTCGGAGACACCAAGAACTGCAGAGTCCCCAGATAGGTGTTACAGCATGTCACAGCCATGGCTCAGCGAGCGCCAAGGGCTGGGCTTCCAGAAGAGCTGTAGCTCTTCCCTACTTCTTGTTACCTACAGTGTGATGAGTGGGGGGACATGTGTCAGCCCATTTGTGTTACAGCTCTTTCAGTCCCACCACCTTGCTCTGGCCCGTGGCTCATGGGCTGGCCCAGTCCCACTGCTGCTTCCCATCATGTGGGGTGGCCACTCAGCACCAGCAGAGGGTGGGAGGGCTATAGTGTTACAACAGCTCTGGCTCAGGGAATCCTGAGGTCTGGGCCCCCAAAAAGGTCGCCATCCTTTACTCCCATGGCCCAGGAGCATGTCATCACCCACAGCTCAGCGAACTGGTCAGGAACATGTTACGGCTCCTTTCACTTCTGCTGTTCAGCAGGTCCTGAGTTCTTGCCCCATGTTCAGGAAGAATGAGGTTATGCAGACAACTGGAGGGTGAACAAGGCAGACAGGAGCTTAAATGAGTGACAAAACAGCTCTCAGGAGACCCAAAGTGGGTAGCTCCCTTCCACACGTAGTCCAGACAAGTGTCTTAGGTTGACTGAGTCTGGGGTTTTTATGGGCTTAGAAGGAAGGAAGTGCATGCCGATTGGTCCATAGCTGGCCATAGGCGGGCCTGGAAAAAGCACCATCTGATTGGCCAAAAGGCACATCAATGAACTTCTCACTCCAGGTTGCGGACTCCACCAGGAACGGGCAGCTGAGCCCCCAGGCTTCAGGCCATCCCTGGCTTAAAAGTAGGGTTTCACCAGAGACCCCCCGCTTCCTGCCTAGGAACCTCTCTGCCTCCCACTGCCATCAACATGCCATCTATGGCACCC
Organism: Trachypithecus francoisi; assembly: GCF_009764315.1. Taxonomy (NCBI): domain Eukaryota; kingdom Metazoa; phylum Chordata; class Mammalia; order Primates; family Cercopithecidae; genus Trachypithecus; species Trachypithecus francoisi. Next base: position 9,386 of record NW_022680509.1, read on the forward strand.
AGGCCGTCTGCACTGAGGGGCACCCACAGGCCCGTGCTCAGCTGCCATCAATGCCCCCAGCCTCCCTCCCATACTCATCACTGCCCAAAGTCCACAGAGGACTGAGGCAGCAGGGTGCTGGCTCTGCCACAACTTTGCTTCACACTGGTGTGGGCACCGGGAGAGAGGAGAGGCCAGGGAATGGGAATAGGCACTTCTGCCTGCAGGAATAGGAGGCTTCCCAGGCCCTGGAGAGTGCAGGGATGCCCAGGTCCAGAGCCACGGCTGGGCAGCTGCAACTGCCTGGGAGAACAAGCTCCCATCCTGCCAGCTTGGTAGGGCACAGGGCTCCTGCTAGGATCACCTGTTCCTGGCCCCTGCCAGCTCCACAGAGTGCACAATCCCAGCCATGGCTTCCCTGCTGCAGCTGGCATCCTCACAGCAACCACCCCAAATGGGCCACTGCTGCCATCAACAGTTGGCAGGAAGGCAGGCTGAGCCTGGTGTCTCAACCAGAGGACTTTGCAGCAGAGGTAATTGCCAACCCCACTTCCACTGCCTTGACATCCCGCTTGCAGCAGAGAAGCTAATCCTGCCCAGCCTGGCCATGAGTGAGGGCACCTGAAGGGGTGAAGAGGCGGGGGTAATGTTGTGTAGGTGACGGAGGGGCAGTAGAGAGTCCCGTACTCAAAGTGACTGCCAAATCCAGGGCTGTGTGTAAAATGATTGCTGGCAGCCTTTGATGAGCTTTGCTGTGAATCCAAAAGAATGATCGGATGGATGCCCGTCTTGAAGTGCATCTACATTAATCTCATAGCAAATTATTTGTCTCATATTAGAGAAAGTTTAGCTTTCTTAGAAGCTTGATGGGAAAGAGCCTCCCAGCTCTTAGAGTTTGCTTTTTCACAACTCAGTTTACGTCTTCTTACTCCAGGTTCCCAGCTCCTTGAGTCTTACCCATGAAGGGATTGGAGTCGGGATGGGAGGCCTTGAGCTGCCTTGACCTGCGCCAACTCTTACTCAGGGATGTGCCCTGCTTGTCACAGCATGGGTGTGCTGGGCCTTGGAGCATCTTTTCAGGCAGAGAGTAAGACGTCGGCACTGTTGAAAGCTGTACCTCCAAACAGCAGCCCATTCACAGACTACAGAGGAAGAAAACACCACACTTGCTACAGTAACAACGCAATTCAGTACCAGGGAATAACTTAACATGAAACATGTCAAATCTATGGAAACAACTGGAAGATAATCCTAAAAAATACAAAAAAGAATGTGAAAAAAAATTATGTTCTAAATTAGAGAAGTTTGAGTTATAAATATATCAATTCTTCCTAAGTTAATTTAGTACATTTTACACATTCCCAGTAAAATACCAACCATTAAGAAAAAAGATAAACTAGGCAAGTAGATTCCAAAGTTCACATGGATAAATAAGCAAGAGCTGCCAGTTATTGAACGCACTACACAGCCTCAGTAATTAAAATAATGTGGTACTGGCAAGTGAACAAACAAGAGAGTAGAACATATTAGAAAGCCAGAAGTAGTCCCAGATATATATGAGAATACATAAATTTTGAAACCTGTCATTTAAAGTCAATGAAGAAGACTAGATTGCCCAATAAATGTAATGGCAACTGGGTAACCATATGGAAGAATAAATAAATCATGCCCCACACCAGGGTACATTTCTAATAGATCAAATATTTAAATAGTTAAATGTGTAGGCCAGGCATAGTGGCTCATGCCTGTAATTTCAGCACTTCGGGAGGTCAAAGTGGATGGATCACCTGAGGTCAGAAGTTTGAGGCCAGCCTGGCCAACATGGCAAAGCCTCGTCTTTACTAAAAATACAAAAAATCAGCCTGGTGTGGTGGCACGTGTAATCCCAGTGACTCGGGAGGCTGAGGCAGGAGAATTGCTTGAACACAGAAAGCAGAGGTTGCCATGAGCCGAGATTCCGCCCCTGCATTCCAGCCTGGGCGACAGAACAAGACTCTGACTCAAATAAACAAATAAACAATAGCTAAATGTTTTCAAAAATGAAACCACAAATGCATTATTATTTGGACAAACCAACTGTAAAAATACATTTTTGAGGCAACTGGAGAAAACCAAATATAGATCAACTATTAGATGATACCAAATAATATTGTTAATTTTGTTACATATAATAGCATTATAGTTATATAAGGAAATATTCATAATTTTAAAATGCACATTGAAGTATATAGAGGTAAAATGACTTGATTTTTTGGGTGTACTTCAAAATAATTTTGTTGAGAGAGAGCGTTAGAGAGAAGAGCTAGAAGAAAGAAGTATGACAAAACCTTGATAGCGGTTGAATTTAGGTGGGCATATATGCCAGTTTATTACAGCATTGTCTCTATTTTGTACAGGCTTACATTTTTTCAAAATCAAAAATATTGGCTGGTTGCAGTGGCCAATATCTGCAATCCCAGCAACTGGGGAGGCTGAGGTGGCAGGACTGCTTGAGACCAGGAGTTTAAGACAAGCCTGGGGAACACAGCAAGACTCCATCTCTACAAAAAATTTTAAAAATAGGCCGGGAGCTGTGGCTCACGCCTGTAATCCCAGCACTTGGTGATCAAGGTAGGTGGATGACTTGAGTTCAGGAGTTCGAGACCAACCTGGCCAACGTGACAGAAGCCCTTTCTACTAAAATACAAAAATTAACTGGGCATGGTGGCGGATGCCTGTAATCCCAGCTACTCGGGAGGCTGAGGCAGAAGAATTGCTTGAACCCAGGAGGTGGAGGTTGCAGTGAGCTGAGATCACACCACTGCATTCCAGTCTGGGCGACAGAGCAAGACTCCATCTCAAAATAAATAAAAATAAAAACTGTTAAGTACTAGAATGAAACAGGAGAATTTCTTCATAGCTGTGGATTTAGCAAACCTTTCCAACTGATTTGAAATTAAGAAACCATGAAAGAAAAGATTGATAAAAATTAACTCTCTACACAAACACACATATATATTTATTCATATAAAATATATATTATATAAATAACATATATATATTTGAATATATATATTTTAAAACCACTTTTCCACTAAGGGGAAAAAACCCACCAAAGAGGAAAAAAACTAGGAGAACTATTTACTGCTCACAGCACAGACAAATGGCTAATATATTAGTATAGACATTTCTGGAAATCCTTTTAAAAAGTTAAAACTATCAAAATAGACAAAAGATCTGAACAGACAGCTCACAAAAAGGGAAAAGGAATTTAAGGAGCCTAAAACATGGAAAGATGCTCAACCTCATTCTTAGTAAGAGGAAAGAAATGTACCATATCTGGGAAATCTCAGAGCAGCAAAACTCGAGCAGCCGCTCTTGCAGTCCACTGAGGCTGGGGGAAGACGGGACCCGTGGCTGATGGGCAAGTAAAGTCGTGCGATTTGACAGTTTTTGTCAGAATTCTTTCAGATACACTTAGATTCAAGGTGATGTAGCTTTGTTTGAAAATAACAAAAGAATAGAAACCTTAAGGCCTATCTATAGAGGACTGGCTAAGTAAATCATAGAACCTGCGTACAGTAAAATACTATGCACCTGTAAGAAAATGAGCCTAATGCCTGTGTGCCTATATGGGAAGATCTCCAAAGCACATGCTAAGTGTACTTTGCACATTTCTGCTTATATATGAAAGGGAAACTAAGTATCTATTTGTATTTGCTTACGTAAAGAAACTCCATAAGGACAAACAAGAAACAAATATAGTATTCCCTCTCTTATCCTGGGGGATGCATTTGAAGACCCCCAGTGGATTCCTGAAACCACAGATAGAACCTAATCCTATATATCCTGTTTTTTCCCATACTGTACACACATAAACCTATGATAAATGTTTAATTTATAAATTAGGCCAGGTGCAGTGGCTTGCGGCTGTAACCCCAGCATTTTGGGAGGCCCAGGTGGGAGGATCATTTAATCTCAGGGGTTCGAGACCAGCCTGGGCAGCATAGCAAGACCCTATCTTTACAAAATTTTTTTTAAAAGATTAGCTGGGCATGGTGACATGCACCTGTAGACCCAGCTACTTCATGTACCGGTGAGATCGGGAGATCGAGGCACAGTGAGGTGTGATTATGCCAGTGCACTCCAGCCCGGGCAACAGAGCAGGACCCTATCAATCCATCAGTGAGGAAGTAAGTAAGTAAATAGATAAATAAAGACACAATGAAAGATCAACAATATGGCCAGGCACAGTGGCTCACACCTGTAATCCCAACACTTTGGGAAGGCCGGGGTGGGCAGCTCACTTGAGTCCAGGAGTTTGAGACCAGCCTGGCCAACATGGCAAAACCCTGTCTCTTACTAAAAATACCCCCCCCCCCCAAAAAAAAGCCAGACATGGTGGCATATCCCTGTAATCCCAGCTACTCAGGTGTCTGAGGCACGAGAATTGCTTGAACCCGGGAGGTAGAGGTTGCAGTGAGCCAAGATTGCACCACTGCACTCCAGCCTGAGTGACAGAGCAAAAATCTGTCTCAAAAAAAAAAAAGGAGGAACAATAATTAATAGCAAAATACAATTCTAGTAAGATACTGTAATAAAAGTTATGTGAATGTGGTGCCTCTCTTTCTCTCAAAATATCTTATTGTACTGCACCGCGGGTAACTGCAGCCTTGAAAAGGGAAGCCGTGGATACAGGGCGACTACTGTAACTGGCACCTCAGACATGGGGAAGGGGACAGGAATATTTCACTGTGAACCTTCTGCTGCTTTTTAACTTTATTCAATCACATGAGTCAAAAAATTGCAAATGTAAATTGGATTTTTAAAGGCTGTACTGTGGGCTTATTACATAGTCACCTTTGCGAATCAAGTCCTGGCTTTATGTATGGCATCTATTAGCAGCCTAATTTTATATGAATTGAATGCAATTCCAAAAATAACATTTAGGTCATTTGAAAACATATGCCTTAGGTGCCCATTAAATGCTCTTTTCAATATCTGTTTTGTTCAGAATGTAGTCTGGCCAGCCCTGGGTGAGTAGTTCCATGAAGTAAGATACTGTGATCACTTCGAGAGGGGAGGGTCTGTTTGCTCATTCCTATATCATTTCATCACTTTCCTCATGATCCAGCCAGCTGCTCTATTAAATATGAATACCAAGTATGCTTCAAACCTACAGGTGAAGAAATTAGATGAACTCTCTGGCCGTAAATTATATCATGATCCTTGGGAGAGTCCCATAGCCTGAGCCAGAGCTGTTTCACTGTGGTTGAGACCAAATTTCAAGCATCTGCTCACTGAATGCTTTTCCGTTTTTGCTTTAAAAGCTTCATATGAGTGCATACAGCATTTTATTTGCTTCACAGCGTGCCCCACAGAACTCTTTCTTGGAAATACAGAGATTCCTATTTTTAGTCTTTCAGGAAACAAAATTACTAACTTCTCCCCCTGCTTCCCTTTTTCTTCTTTATAAAGAAGAAAGGGTTGGAAATCTTATTTGCATTTTCATTCTCTGTGATAGGAGGATGACGGGGAGGGCAGGGTTTGTGGGACTCTTTCACAGTGTTTCTCCCAGCTGGGACTAAATACCATGCCTGGCTACAGCCTCATCCTGTTCTGCACTTGCTTTTATTTATTTACCTCCAAAGCAAAATACATCCAGCAAGGGGAAGGAGTGCTCGAGTTTCAGTCGTCAGGATGGTAAGAAGTCCTTCATCATCATCTTCCTGGGCATGAAAAGATTTCAAAACAACCGATATACCTCTCCCTTTCTTTCTTTCTTTTTTTGAGATGGAGTTTCTCGCTTGTTGCCCAGGCTGGAGTGCAATGGTGCGATCTCAGCTCACTGCAACCTCTGCCTCCTGGGTTCAAGCGATTCTCCTGCCTCAGCCTCCCAAGTAGCTGGGATTACAGGCGCCCGCCACCACACCTGGCTAATTTTTGAATTTTTAGTAGAGACAGGGTTTCACCACGTTGACCCAGCTGGTCTCAAACTCCTGACCTCAGGTGATCCAACTGCCTCGGTTCCCTGAAGTGCTGGGATTACAGGTGTGAGCCACAGCACCCGGCCTCTCCGTTTCTTTTTTGAAAAGATTATATTTAGTCTTTTTTCAGTCTTGACCATTTGCATCTTTGAACATTACATTGCAAAGCCACTTGAAAGCTGCAGTTTACAAATGTACATGATTGATAGGTCTATAGATTTTCATAGAAGGCCTGACTTCATAAGCGTTTATACTCATGAATAAAAACATTTGCATTCTGTTTCTTCTCCCAAATCATTCTGGCAGTGAACACTTCACCTGCCTAGGTCTTTTATGGAAGAGTGTATGTAGTCCCTCTGAGCCTTTGGGGCCTGGAATCCAGGTTGTCCCACAGCAAGGAGGGGAGGTTGAGACAAGGCAGGTTAAGCAGGTACAGCATGTTGGAAGGTGTACCATGTGCACTTAAAGGTGAAGCCGGTGCACCTTCATGAACTGTGGTACACCTTTAAGAACCTGGTCCGCCTTCATGACACTTAAAGTACCAGGGGCCACTTCCTGAACCATCGTTAAGTTTCTTCTAAGTCGTTGCAAAATAATCAAAACTCTTTTGTCATGGACAGCATTTCTTTTGTAGCTGTTTAGAGTCACTAATAGCTCCATAAATTGTTAAAAGCAAAATATTGAAATATAACCTAATAATCCAGGGCCCCATGTTTTGAAAGAACACTGCCAGATCTTTCACATAGACCAAACACTGTGTCAACATTTAGCTCAATCGAATTGACTGTGATCCCAACAAGCAATGAACCGGTACAAAGAGAAACACTTAGAAGAATAAAGGACTCAGCCATCAACAAACTGAATAATGAACAAGTGGACAAAAGTGCAGATAATAGGGAAGAGAAGAAAGAGAGAGTGAGAAGAAAGAGGTAACCAGTGCTGAGCAGGAGATGCCACCGGGTAGCAGAACCAGAAGCCTGCATGGTGCGAAGTGCGCTATTACAAATGTGAATGTCATCAATCCTTAGAACAACCTCAAAGTCATTGTCATTAGAAGAGAGGATAATTAGCCTGAGTCACATAGCTGAAAAGCACCAGAGCTGGGCTTTGAACTCACGTCTGATGAGGCCAGGCTCTTAATCTCCAAGCTGTTCTTTGCATTGATGGTATGCCATCAGTCACTTTTTTCTCTGCATCAGAACTGAAAGCCACAGGTTCAATCCTGAAATGCGCCTCTGGCAAGAACCTCATTCTATACAGTAGTTGCAGTTTGTGCCTCAGGCTTAAACCTCTCCCAGAACTGGGGCCAAAAGTCACTAGATGCTATGGTGAAAGAATATGGATAGTTCAGTTTAAACACATTTCTACTTTTAAAGAAATAATGCATTAATACATTATTCTCCCTGATACATAATGATTTAGAAGCATCTTGTTCATAGATACAGAGGAGCACATTTTAAGATTTATAATTTTCAGCTTCAGCTCTGGAATTGGGTAAAATTGATGTGTACATTGGTTTTAGATTAAAACGTGGCATGCAGCATTTTGGAAAGCAAAGTGAATAAATAAAAATCCAGGGAGAAATTTTTTTTCAATGCTTTTGTTCTAGGAACTTATTTATGCTGGTATCGTTAGCTGTTTTTTTTGGATGACCAACGTGTGTAATTGTAGTGACAGATTTCTGAGATAGGATGAAAACCACAACAAAATACAAACCTTTCAAGTCAGCACATAAGTTATGTATATTACTGACAGGGAGAAATGGAGCCAGGAAAAGTGGTTTTAAAACCGCGCAGACACCAGGGAGTGTCCGTGTATGTGGTTTTATTAAATCTGACTTCTAGAAGTGAGTCGTTCACCACTGAGTGTGAAAAATAACCTGGAACATCATAATCATATGTATTGACTATAATTCAGATCAGATAAGTGGTCCCATAGCATGATCCCTTGAAGAGAGATGCCATTGTGGGGTTTTAGTTAGGACGGTCTTTTGGTCCTTCTCCTGGTTCACGGGATTGGTTTGGATGTGTTCTCCTCACAACTCTACTCCTTCGTTTTTGCATAGGGTCCTTTTGTGCCCCAATATCTCATGTTCTGGGACTAAGAAAATGTTAACTGCCTATTCTCTAATAATATGTGTATAAAATGCATCACCAAGTGACAAACTTTACGATGGAAATGATGCTGCTGTTTATAAAAGAAAATGATGAGTTCTTACAGTCCTGATTTTGTCACTGACAGCACCTTAGCCAACCTGTGCGTTTCTCCATCTGACGTGGAGGTGCAACAGGCCTGGGCTGCATGCTGAATCACCTGGGGAGCTTTCAAAAAATTCCCATGCCTGGGTCCCACCCAGAGATTCTGGTGCCATATGTCTGGGTGTGGTGAGGGCGTGGGAAGGTTAAGGCTCCTTAGGAGGGTCTAACAATGCTCAGCTCCAGTTGACAATGACTAAACCAGAGGACTTCTAAAGCCTCCTCCCACCTGCCCCTTTGTGATTTCTAGTCTGTGTCATACATAACTAATGGCCAAAATTCAGAGTAAAAATTTTTCAGTGATTCATGTTAACGATCTCATGTAGCCAGACATGGTGGCTCATCCCTGTAGCCCAAGCTATTGGGAGATTGAGTGGGGAACCCGGTTGAGCCCAGGAGTTTGAGGCTGCAGTGAGTCATGACTGCACCACTGTACTCCAGCCTGGGCAACAGTGAGACCCTGTCTCTTAAGAAAAAAAAAAAAAAAAAATCAAAAAAATCTCATCCAGCCCAAAGGATTAGATAGTAGAGTACCTCTTTTGCCACATGTAGTGGATTTTATCAGTTCTTTTGTGGGATGCATTTACCAGATTGCCCTACTCCTACCTAACTCTTCCGTTAGAACAGCAAACCCAACAGAAGAGGCTGTCATGAATAATCTCCTACTTAATAGACACCTGATGAGCATCTTCCACATTTACTGTCAATACCATTCACCGTGTGAGCCACCCATATCCTGTCTGTCAATTCCATTCAACGTGTGAGCCACCCATATCCTGTCTATCCGACCACTGGAAAATTGGTTTTGTTATTTTTGCTTCTCCCTGGAGGACTACACAAAGTTTTAAAACAGGCTGGGCGTGGTGGCTCACGCCTGTAATCGCAGCACTTGGGGAGGCCAAGGCGGGCGGATCACCTGAGGTCAGGAGTTCGAGACCAGCCTGGCTAACATGGTGAAATCCTGTCTCTACCAAAAATACAAAAAATTAGCTGGGTGTGGTGGTTCACACCTGTAGTCCCAGCTACTCAGGAGGCCGAGGCACAAGAACCGCTTGAACCCGGGAGGCAGAGGTTGCAGTGAGCTGAGATCATGCCACTGCCCTCCAGCCTGGGTGAGAGAGCAAGACTCTGTCTCAAAAAAAAAAAGAAAAAAGAAACAAGTTTTAAAACAAAAAGGCAAGACTGAACAAAAATATAGAGGGCAAATAAAAGAAAGAAAACAACATTCTCACGATGTTGAATGTGTTCTAAATTTTCCAGGCAAGAGAAAAGAACAGCTGTGATTCTGCGAGTTTGCCTGAAGGTCAAGGTCAAGCTTAAGAGTTGAGTGTTGTCCTGGGTGTCAGGCTGAGGTTCCTCGCTCTCATCTGTTACTTGCCCAGACTAGTGATTGCAGAGATGAAATAGTCTTGCTATAGGAAACATTTTTTTTTTCTTTGCCGTATCAGCATGAGCAAATATTTCTAAAGCTAAACCAAATGACATATTGGCTTGCAAGGATTACCCACACCCTTGCATCAATAAAAAAAGAAACAAACTGAACTGCCTGGAGGGAGTGGAGAGAGGCTATTTTGTGCTCTGAAAGATGCCCAAGGCAGCTGTAGATAGCATTGTTTTCATGAAACGTTGGCTGGGCTGGCCTGTGCATTAGCTCATGTTCAAATCTGTCACCAGAAGAATGTAGTGAGAATCTTGTTTCAATCTTCTTTTCTTTATCACTTCACTCTTTCCTCAACCAGAGTCCAGCATCTGCACAGCCACTCCGGCCAAAGTTTGAAAACAGCAGTTTTGAATAAAACCTAACAGGCTTTTCACATTATTCTAAAATAGGAATGGAGGCCCTTTGATACCCATTTCCAGGCCTTATTTCCCCACTCAACCCCGAGACAGTTGCTGCTGAGTTTTCAAACATATGGATTATCCTTTCCCTGAGGAATCTCCACTGAAACTAGAGATGGCAGAGGGAAAACTGGGGGCAGTCTTAACTGCATGCCGGCATTTGCAGCTCAGGTTGGTCATTTCTGTCCACAGGGACACAGACAGCAATCCAGAGATTTTGTACAAACTTCAGGGACCAAACAGCCTTTTGGTCCTCAGTCCCATATCCACAGGTTCAGAACCCACCTGTTAACCCTTCATTTTTTCCTCTTACTAGCTCTGTGGGGCTTTTTCCCTCAAATTTTTTTTATTGTGGTAAAATACACATACCATAAAATGTACTATCTTAACCATTTGAAGTATACAGTTTGGTGGTATTAAATAGCAGTACATTCACATTGTTGTGCAACCATCCCCATCCATCTCCCAAATTCTTCTCATCTTGCAAAACTGAAACTCTATTATATGTATTACACTTCTCATTCCCCCAGCCCCTGACAACCACCATTCTACTTTCTAGCTCTGTGAATGTCACTACTCTAAGTACGTCGTTAAATGGGATCATCCGGTATTTTTTTGTGACAGGCTTATCACACTTAGCATGATCTAAGTTGTAGCAGGGTCAGAATTTCCCTCCTTTGAAAGGCTGAATAATATTCCACTGGGTTTAGATACACCACATTTTGTTGACCCATTCATCCATCAAGGGACCTAAGTTGCTTCCACATTTTAGCCACGGTGAATAATGCTACTAGAAACATAAGGGCACAAAGCTGGGTTAGCGGTGCCAGAGATGCGAGTTACCCTGAGTTACCGGCTGTGAATCTGTAAGGGTCCACAGCAACTTCAGTCCTTGCCTCCTAAAAAGAAATAATTCAACTGAGGGGCATCAAGCAGAAAGAGACTAAGGCAAGGTTCAGAGCAGGAGTGGAAGTTTATTTTAAAAGGCTTTAGGCCTGGTGCGGTGGTTCACACCTATAATCCCAGCACTTTGGGAGGCCGAGGCAGGCAGATCACTTGAGGTCAGGAGTTCGAGACCAGCCTGGCCAACATGGCAAAAACCCATCTCTACTAAAACTACAAAAATTAGCCGGACGTGGTGGTGGGCACCTGTAATCCCAGCTACTCCTGAAGCTGAATCCAGGAGGCGGAGGTTGCAGTGAGCCAAGATCGCCACTGCTCTCCAGCCTGGACAACAGAGCAAGACTCCCTCTCAAAAATAAAAATAAAAGGATTTAGAACAGGAAAGAACCCTTGGAAGAGATCCAGGTGGACTCCTGAAGGCCCAAAAGAGAAAAAAGGAGGCGTTTACCCTTAATATTGGGATTTTATAGACCGCCCTTTCTCCCATGATTCTTCCCTTAGGGTGGAATTTCCGCATGCGCAGTGCCCTCTTTCCCCTTTGGCAGTGAGCAGTGCAGCCCGTTTAAGGAGTTATGCACATGCCCAGAACATCATTCTTCACCATTTTGTGTCTTAACGTGTATGCCCAAGGGGTTGCTTCTCCCTGGGGTCTGCATTCAGTTAACACTTTTAATGTTAACAGCTGTGCACCATCAGGAGCCCGTCTCTCCCTGGCTGCTGAATTACTGTTTTTGAGAGGCAATGCAATAATTGCCGGACCATCACCAGACATTGCTGGTAGGAAGCGGGAGAGGCCTCTCCTGCCCTGCCATGCCTAACTACCTGTAGCCCCTGGAGATCAGTCTCCTCATTGCAGCAATGGGGACGGTATACACCTAACTTCGTACTAGCAGGATGACACGAAGCTGCCTTGATTAAAGCCCTTTGTAAATTATCAGACACTTTACCATTGTCCATTTGTGCGGTGTGAAGATTAAACGAGATATGGAAAGCATTCTGCATGCAGTGAAATGCTGCACAAATGGACAGTATAGTGTGACTCATTTATGCTAACATCGGATGGGTTCTGTACTTGACCCTGGGTGGGAACTTGGCTTCCATACATGAGAAAGTAACAAAAGGGAGGTACAGGAGGGGATGGGGGTCCTCCATGTAGCCCAATGCCCCGTGGGCTACAACCTGATACTCCTTGAGTTGTGGCATCATCCCCCACCCCCACATTTTCCAAACCTCTTAATTCCTCTATTGCTGGATGGCTTACTGAAATGCTCTTCCCATGATCTCTGTGGGCAAAGGGAAATAATTTTTTTTTTTTCTTTTGGAGACAGGGCCTCACTCCGTTGCCCAAGCTGCAGTGCAGTAGCGCAATCACAGCTCACTGCAGCCTCGAACTCCTGGGCTTTAGTGGTCTTCCTACCATGGCCTCCTGAATAGCTGGGACTGTAGGTGCGTGCCACCACGCCCAGCTCATTTTTTTTTTTTTTATCTTTATAGAGACAGGGTCTCACTGTCTTGCCCAGGCTGGTCTCAAACTCCTGGCCTCAGACAATCCTCCCACCTCAGCCTCCCAAAGGGCTAGGATTATAGGCATGAGCCACTGTTCCCATCCAGGAAAGGAATTTTTAAAGGACAAATTATGGTGGTGCATAGCTACAGAGCCCATTAGGCACAGCTCTCCCTGAAGAAGGAATCCTCATGAAGGAGAGGGGGCGTGTGGTGCTTCCCGTGCTCTCATACATGACACCTGCTCACATGCACACAGGCTGGCCTCATCATGCGTGACCGTAAAGACATTTTGGGTAACACTGCAGAAAAGAAAGTGTTGGGACTGGTCTCTAAGCTTGTCCTGCAGAAACAGTGAGCTGTCCTAGCTGTCCTGGGAATGCTGGGGCCATAGACTACATGGCCAAGAGCAGGCAGAGCAGCTCCTGTTTCTCTAGGGCCACGTGTGGAATGAGTCACTTCATTAGCTCACTACAACTGCTGGCCTGGCACCTGGGTCATACGGTGAGGGCATGGGAGGTAAAACGTGATCACAGAACCATCAGGGACTGAAGACCGCATTGCGTGCTTGGAAGATATGGTCTTGGCTCACTGGGCTGGAAACAGAAGAGAAGCACTGATGCTAGACTTTCCCCTGGGCCATATGTCTTTTTGTCTTGAAAGATGAGTTGTAAGGGTTTGCCTGCCCAAAAGCTATTTTGTTTCATATTTACATTTTTAATTCTTTCTTCATCAAGAAAATAATTAGTGAAATGAATGGAATTCCTCTTCTTTGCTGCTATTGCTCATGTGCTCCTATTTCACCATCTTTTGTAAATAACAGTGTTTTTGCTGTCAGGGCGCTTCTCCCTCACTGGGCACGTGCCTTTCTGTGCTGTGGCCAGCCCACCATCGCCTGTCCTCACCTTCCATCCATAACCTAGCAGAGCCGTGCTGCCTCTGAGGGTGCCAGGTGGGGCTCCGTTCTCACCCTAGCAAACTCACGGGAACAAAGCCCACCTGCTCAACCCTGTCCCTGTCCTTGTCTCGTTTCCCAGCTTCCTGGGGCTTCCTTCCACGCCCACAGAGGCAGGACTGCTAGCGCCCCACTCATGAGAATCACAGGTTCCACAGAGAAGACTGATTGAGTTTGGACTACGGGTTCCTGGTTTTGCAGATGTAGAGTGATGGAGGCCTAACCGAGGAGAGGAAACAGGAGTGTAACGGAGTCTCCATACCAGTACCAGCGTCCCTTCCCCTCCCCTTCAGGGGGTTTACCTTCCTGAATTTCTCAGTGTATGAAACACAGCAGGGACTGGGGAACTATACAGCCCAGAGGTGTGTGCATTTCAAGTATTTTTTAGAGCAGTTTCAGTTTCAAAATTGAGCAGAGGCCGGGTGTAGTGGCTTACGCCTGTAATCCCAAAGCTTTGGAAGGCTGAGGCAGGCTGATTGCTTGAGCCCAGGAGTTCAAGACTGGCCTAGGCAATACGGCGAAATCCTGTCTCTACAAAAAATACAAAAATTAGCTGGGTGTGGTGGTGCACACCTGTAGTCCCAGCTACTCAGGAGGCTGAGGTGGGAGGGTCACCTGGGCTCAGGAGGCAAAGATTGCAGTGAGCCGAGATTGCACCACTGGACTTCAGCCTGGGTAACAGACAGAGACCCTGTTTAAAAAAAAAAAAAAAATTTAAGAAGGTACAGAGATTTCCCAATAACTCTGCCTCCCACTTGCACAGCCTCCCCCACCATCAGCATCCCCCCTAGAGTGGTGCATATGCTACAGTTGATGAGCCTACACTGCCACATCACTATCACCCAGAGTCCATAGTTTAATTAGGGTTTACTCTTGGTGTATAGCCTGTGGGTTTGAACAAATATAGAATGATAAAATCAATTATTATACAGGTTGAGTATCTCTCATCCGAAATGTTTGGGACCTGGGAGTGTCTCAGATCTCAGAATTCTTTTTTTATTTTAGAATATTTGCATGTGCATAATGAGATGTCTTGGGTACAGGACCAGTGTCTAAACACTGAATTCTTTTGTTTCATGTATACCTTATATACATGGCCTTAAGGTTATTTTATATAATGTTTTAAATAATTTTGTGTATGAAACAAAGTTTGTGTACATTGAACCACCAGAAAGGAAAAGTGTCATTGTCTCATGTCAAGGTTCAAAAACTTGGTGATTTTGGAGCTGAACCAATTTTGGATTTTCTGATTAGGAATGCTCAACCTGTAGTACACTACAGGGTATTTTCACCACCTTAAAAATCCACTATCCTCCACCTATGCATTCCTCTCTCCCCTCCCAACCCCAGAGAACCACTGATCTGCTTACTGTCTCCGTAGTTTCGCCAAGTTTCTTAAAATTGGGTGTAAATTAAGAATAAAAGGGCATTTCTCAGTCTCCAAGGATAAGGGCTTGGGCGCAGTCCATTTAACAACATTATTGTCCTTTTGAAAAATTATAGGATTGATTTATTGACTATTTCTTAACATGTGTATGGTGTTAAATATTCTTAATAAGTTTTGGCCCATTGTCCAAAATATGACATTGCCAATTTGGGAAGTTCTATAGTTCTTTTCCTTAGAAGGTTTGAATTAGAGGTGAATTGCCCAAGCTCTGAGAAGGAGGCCGGGAGGCAGAGAGTGGAAGGCATTTGGTGTATTTGGGTTTTGGTAACCACTCTGGTCAGGTTTTAGTGAAGACCATCTTTGGCTTCTAAGGACTTGAGTCTGACAAATAGGCAACTGGGGGCCCCATGTGTGGGTTTCCCTTGGTCTGGAATCTTCCTGATGGGCAGATGGGGAGTGAGAAATGCTCTCGATTCCCCAGTTGAAATATTTGGGGATCTTTAGTGACCCAGCCTATATCCTTTATGTGAAGGTCTAAGAGTGAGTTTCAGGCACTTAACAGTTAACATCCAACTGTCCGCTACTGTCAGAGCCTGCAGGGGACCGTGGGACAGCCTATGTCTTGTGTGTACTTTTATAATAGTGTAAAGTGTTAATGAAGTACTGCGTTGCAATATGATTTCACTATAAAATGACAGAATCTCTTTTCTTTTTAAACAAGTATTCTCTAACTATACAAATATCAGTGTGGCTGCTATCAAAAAATTTTAAACATAGCACAGAGATTAGGGCCACAGTCTTCAAGGTAATATTTAAACCTGGATCACCATATTTGATAGCTTTCAATGTGACCTTGAATATCCAAGGTCCTGCTTTTGTTTAAAACTTCCCTTCAACAATTCAATAAATGAGAATTTTAGAGACTTTTTTCCTTTAAATTTAGAAACTGAGTTGAAATTGAACTTATTTCCACTGCCCTTTTACTAGCCCTAAAGAATGAGATAGAACATTAGTCATTAGAATGAACTTTAATCCAGGCCTTGATCATGAAGGAAATATTTAGATAAATGATTTGAATTTTGTTTAGACTCAGTGTAATTATAGTCACACAGATTTTGCTTGAAAATCAGCTAGGCTTCTTTTCTGCCAAGAGAAGATTTTACCTAACGAAGTTCACTTTGCATGTTTTAACATTGATTGTTTATGCTTACTTTACTGTTAATTTGGATCAAATATTGGGTCTGGCAAAATGCTCCTCCCCTTCCTACATAACTGTCAGAGACCGAGCAACGGTGGACGTCTTGACATTGAAACCTCCATTACGGAGGTCTCACTGTTAACTGAAAGAATTGCAGCTGCAAGAAACTGAACAGCACCTGGGCGACTTAGGTAGAATTTTAAACAGAAACGAGAAACCAATATGTATTCAGCTTTTGTGAAATTATGTGCTTTTAGAAGATTTTTCTTGCCCTTTGTCTTGTGAAATATCAAAGTGGCTTTATTTTCTTATTCAGAAATAGGTAACATGTTGGAAAATAGAATATGCAAATGTTACACTTAGATACTTAAAAATGGTTACGTTGTTTCAGAGAAATCTCCTTTTTTCTTTCTTTTTTTGAGAAAGAGTCTCACTCTGTTGCCCAGGCTGGAGTACAGTGGCACCATCTTGGCTCACTGCAACCTCCACCTCCCAGGTTCAAGCAATTCTTCCACCTCAGCCTCCCAAGCAGCTGGGATTATAGGCGTACACCACCATTCCCAGCTAATTGTTTGTATTCTTAGTAGAGATGTGGTTTCACTATGTTAGCCAGGCTGGTCTCGAACTCCTGACCTCAAGTGATCCGTCTGCCTCAGCCTCCCAAAGTGCTGGGATTACAGGCATGAGCCACGGCACCCAGCCCAGAGAAACCTCTTTATGTCCCATGAGCATTACCCAGGACCACATAAGGTACTAGCAGTGGTAAATGCCTGGCAGGCTCTTTGCTCATCTCCCTCCTGAGCCAGGAACAGGCATCAGCCCTCACCCAGAGCACTTGGATCTCCCCACGTGTGCTAAGATCCCTTCGCAGCATGGAGCTTCATGCAGCAAGGCCAATGACATAAGCTGGCATGAGTTCTGTCTGCTGCCCTGGTATATTCTATAGCACCTAATGTGCTGGAAGGACTCACGTATGTGGGAACATGATAGTTCTTAGGCTGTCAGTTTTTCAAAAAGGTGGAGGGTGCAGAGGAGGAGAATCGGGGAGTTATTATTGCTTGGTCAGAGGTGAGATTCTGAATAAAATGTTCACACAGTTGCAATGTTTATATACAAAATTTTTACTATGGCACAGGATGGCATCAGGTTTTATAGAGAGATTTACAAGACTGCTTCACTTTAATAACTGTCAATATATTAGCTTATAATACAGACTATTGAAAACAGCAAAAGCCCTTTTATACAGCTGACAATAAAGCCTGTTAGTTTGGATTCCCTGGGTTTCAATGCCATGGTCCACAGTCATTTTATTCAACAGAATCTTCTTGAGGGCACGGGGTGGAAAGTTCTGGACCTGCCTGGGAGGTCAAGGTGAGAATGACAGCCAAGGTGCTGAAGAGAGAAACCAGCAATGCAGAAGCACAGGTGTTCCCAGAGGATTTGAGATTTCACGCATGTAAACACATTTCACGTCATGTATATTAAAAGAGAAGGCCAGTAAGTGTGTGAAACATTATTCTTTATTTGGTTATTACTAGAACATAAGCTCCTGTGATCCACAGCCCCAGAACCGGGCTTGGCCTCTCGGGTGCTCCATAAATATTTGTTGAGTGAATGAATGAAATAATTTGCTAACATTTAATTTATTGCATGTCTTGGAGATATTAAAACTACTTGAAACAAAGATGTCCTTGCTTCAGGGTTTCTATTTGGAGTGTTTCATAAAATTGGCTTTGGGAAATGCATCGATTCTTTTCTGCCACCAGGGGGCGGTATAGTGCAGTTCAGGAATCAAGCTAATATATTTTTAAGTTTTTTCAAAGAGGCGTTAGTAGTTCCACTGATACTCTTAGATGTGGATAACTCTGACCAAGTTAAATCAGCACTACAGGATGAGGTTTAAAGCTATGTCAGCATATTTCAAGCTTAACACAAGCATGTGTCCGGGTTAAAAATAATATCCGTAAATAGAGCCTGATAATGTGCTTAAAAATAAAACATAAATAGGTTGCAAATGATGATTGAATCTTTCATCATTTTATGATCACTTTCTGCCACTCAGCCAGATGGCATATGTGATCTACTAGCCAGAAGGTGTAAAGTACGTGTTAAAGTGAACAAATACTCTTTTTTTCTTCAGAACAGGAAAAGATCTGATAAAAATCTCTCGTTCTGTCTGCGCGGTTGACACCGTTTTAATGTCGGGGGAAAATGCAGTGGTTCTAGTTCTGCTTCATAGACAGTGACTAAATATATACCGTCAAGGCTGAGTGTCCGGGGCTAGCTCAGTACTATCAAGCATGTGAGTAGCTCTTTTGTGCTGAGAACCTGTTAGGCAGCCTTACTTAACGCGGGAGCCATAGGACGGGAGGTCTGGCAATATCTTTATTATTAAGGAGACAGTCCCAGGGGCTGGAAGGGAGGAATTTTCCTTTACAACTTTTTTTTTTTTTTGAGACGGAGTCTCACTCTGTTGCCAAGGCTGGAGTTCAGTGGCGCGATCTCGGCTCACTGCAACCTCCGCCTCCCGGGTTCAAGCAATTCTCTGCCTCAGCCTCCCGAGTAGCTGGGATTACTGGTACATGCCACCACACCCAGCTACTTTTTTGTATTTTTAGTAGAGACGGGGTTTCACCGTCTTGGCCAGGCTGGTCTTCACTTTTGACCTCGTGATCCACCCACCTTGGCCTCCCAAAGTGCTGGGATTACAGGCGTGAGCCACTGTGCCCGGCCAGCAACATTATTTTTAATGAGAATAAACTTAATATTAGTTCAGTAGACATTGCCTATTATATGGGAAATTAATGTATTCTTTTATTACCATCTTCAGTTTGCGATTCCTGAGGTCTTGAGGTTTGGCCATATAAGAGCATCCAGGTAGATCCAGGTCTCTCAGCAGCTCCAGACCCCCTCTTCCAGGAGTCTTGATTGACAGAGCTTGCTGCAAGAGTCAGTAGCTAAATTGTCTCACCTCCTTTTCTTTACTTGCCTGGTCTCTGGGTGGAAGTTCTATTTAGGACTCAAACAGCCCCCAAAGCCGGCAGCTGAAGAGGAAGGGGAAATACGGTGGTGCTTCAGTGCCATCTAACTTGGCCTTAAACAGTAGGAAATTAGCTGCGTGTCATTAAAATAAACAAATGCCAGCCTGTTCCGTGGCTGCACGCTGCAGGCGACTTGCAAGAGGACTGGTGAAGTCCCCCCAGTTTCTGGGGATCGCAGTGGGCCCAGAGCCACTCTCCTCCCCTCCAGATTCCGGCCACACTGTTGGCCAGCTGTGGATCCTCTCCTTCTTTGCCTAAGTTAGAGGAGACAAAGGTGAGTGTGAGCTGAGTGCTTCAGTGTCGAGGCTGTGCGGGCGACGATGTGACAGGGGGGCATGGGGTTGGTGTTACTTTTTGAAACTCCATTTCCAACGCTGCTTTCCACAGAGCTGGAGGACAGGCTTTTGGTGTCGAGTGTCTCACATCCTTGTTTTTTTTCCCTTTGCCATGAATATCTAGACAGGAGTTTCTGATAACCTCTTGTGAACCGAAAAGTCACTGAGGCATCTCAATCGACTTAAAGGTTTATTTTGCTAACATTCAGGATGTGCCTGGGAACAAAGGGACACAAGTCCCAGTGGGATCAATGTCCTGTGCTTTTTCCAAACTGGGTTTGGGTTTGAGGACTTCAGTATTTAAAGGACAAGGAAAAAAAGGTGTGGTGGGGGAGGTAGGCAGTGAGGCAAGTGGTCACATTCTTGTGAGGCTCTTGTGAGCATTCTGTGAGTCTACATTTTACATGTGAAAACAAAGGAGGGGGAAGTCAGTTACGTGTTTGTCTCTTGCACAGTAAATCTACATTTTACATAAGGTAACATAAGCCTGTGAGGGCACAGCTATCTTTTGGGGAACAAAAGGAAGGCAGTTTTTGTGTGACTTGGTTCCTAAGCTTAATTTTCCCTTTGGCATAGTGAGTTTGGAGTTCCTAAGATTCTATTTTCCTTTCACATTCTATTAGAGAATTCCCTAGGGACTATTTTGATTTGGTAAATGCTGGATTAGTGTAAACTAAAAATCAATCTGCTATTTACATCCCCAACATAATATCCCTTAATAGGCAAGCATTTTTCATAAGTCTTGTTTCAGACGTCTCAAACTCCATTCCCCAGAGAAGCAGAGAATGGATGTGTGCTGTATGTTCACTGAGGGTGTCCGAGAAGCTGCACAGGAACTGTCCTAACATGAAGGGAGTCCACACTGGACACCAGCACGAAGGGCAGAGTGAAGGCATGAAGCGTCAGATGCGTCTCTGTTTGCCACCGGCACACGTTTCAGCTGTGCTAGATTTGACTAGGTGCAGGACTCCGAACTAGTGGTTTGGTGACTATTACCCTCCACGGTATTGCTATCACATGCTCCCTGACCCCCTTGCTAATATTGCTGTGGTTCAGCAGCTCCAGTCCGCTGTTGAAATGCTGGTAGTATTCAAAACTCCGTTGGGACATATTAAATTCTGGTGAGCCAGTGGGTGGGATGCCTTCTGAATGACGAAGGGGCCCCGTGGCTAAAAGCTGAAGGAAATCTGTGCATTGATGAATGTGCTGCAATGAATCACCAGAGATCTGTTCTTTTCTTTATATGCATAGTACAGCGCAGGGCCCAGGGCGGGGAGAGTCTCTGAGCCCAGACCTTCATAGAATTAAAAATAATGAACGTTTGTTATCAGGCATGACTTGACCAACTCCACCTCCATAGTTGGAAATACAGACGTCCACTTTTCGCTGGCGTGTAATTATTTTCTGGAATGCTGAGAATTGTTTCCCTGACCTATGGCTCCTTTTTAAGCATCTGGGATATGCAGTCTCTTTGCAGGTTGCTATTTTGAAGTCAGGGAGTCTCAGGGAATTGAATATATGCCGCATAGTTCCTGCAAGATGGACTTCCTGGGTCCTCTGATGAGGCTGGGAGAAGGCAAAGAGGAGAAGTTTCCGTGTAGAGGCCGAGCAGGCTCCAGGCCACTGCCGAAGTTCAGCTTTCTTCAGCTCTGTAAGCTGGACCCTGTGGCTGGAATCTGGCCAGCTGCAGTGACAAGTTTCTATTATTATGTAAATGGAACCCCAGTGCAGCCTTGGAAGAGTTTTTGGCACAGGGTAACCCTTTGTCTGCCAAAAGGTAGCCTCTCCCTTTGCTTCAAGCCCAGAGTGTGCATTTTGCAGTGGTGACCTGTAAGCCACCAGTCAACCTGCAGATTGCCTTATTAGGCAGACTGTGGAGAATGGCGGCTGGGGACTGGCTGGCAGAGGCGGTGGCAGTGAGCTTGTGTCCTGTGCGAAGCCGGAGAACCCGAGCCCTGGAGACATGGCCTAGTACTGTTCTATTAATGATAGTGCTCCGTGATGACATGAATATGCCCTCTCCTTGGCAGGCTTACTTTATGGGTTGGTTGGAAAACAGGAGGTTTATAGGGGGAGGTGACTGCCCGAAGGACAGAAGGGTATGGGGCTTTCTTCACTGCATAGCTTGTGCTGTTCAGTCCTGTATCAGGGCTGATTCTAGAGTATGGACTTTATCAGGACATTTTTTTTAACTTTTAAGTTCAGCAGTACATGTGCAGATTTATTATACATGTAAACATGTGTTATGGGGCTTGTTGTACAGATTATTTCATCACCCAGGTACTAAGCTTTGTACCTGTTAGTTATTTTTCATAATCCTCTCCCTCCTCCCACCCTGCAGCCTCCGAAAGGCCCCAGTGTGTGTTGTTCCGCTCTTTGTTTCTGTGTGTTCTCATGGTTTAGCTCCCACTTATAAGTGAGAATATGCGATATTTGATTTTTCTGTTCCTGCATTAGTTTGCCAAGGATGGCAGCCTCCTGCTTCATCCATGTCCCTGCAGAGGACATAGTTTCATTCCCTTTTATGACTGCATAGTATTCCATGTCAGGAAATGTGGGATGTTTTCCTTTTAATGCAAGATGTTTTACACACTCTCAGAATCTTACGTTTTATAGTAAACTTCTTTGAATGATGAAGTCATGTGTGTAGTAGGAAGGAAATACCACTAGATAATAAGGTGGTACAATGGAAACAGCAGAGTTTTAGGAGGCAGAGGACTTGTGTTCCAGGGCTGCCACAAGTGAGCTAAGTGGATAAGTCACTTGCACTGGGGAGGTGACTTCCCCAAGGACAGAATGGTAGAGCTCATGTATCTAGGGCTTAGTGGGCCATCACTAGTGACCACTAGTGAATCTGTGACCACTATATATTAAATGTCTTCAAACATCACTATGTATCCCATAAATATGTACATTTATTATTTGTCAATTAAAAACTAAAATAAAAATGTAGAGTAGACTGAATGCACTCCATTACCTCTCCATCGTACATTTCTCTCCTCAAATTGCATTAACCAGCCTCCCTTCTCCTTTGTGTTCTCTTCAGAAAAGCTGTTTAATGAGTGTGTGGGGTTAATAGCCACAGCCGAGCATCCACAGGGACCATTTCCCGACGGAACCTGTAAGGCTGAATCCATCTTTTCTCTTTTGAGTTTCTTCCAAACTTGCTGCAGTAGCTGAAAGTTAGTGAAGATAGCACTTTCCTGCACTGAAATGCTTATTCAGATGCCTCAGGTTCCATGGGTTATGGCTCATGGACCAAAGCTGCAGGTGAGGCAAATGAACACCTGGAGGAACCTGTGTTCAGGATGCGCCAGTGAACATGCTCAGAGCGCTCAGGCTCACATCCCTTGTCTAAGCGGCTTCTCATTCATTGAGCTGAGGCGTTGGACAGCCTGCAGGGAAGACAGACGCGAACCGCGGCTCACGCTGACTCCTGACTGCTCGGGACCCGGCTTCAGTTCTCCTCTCTCCAGAGACCTTGGGACAGCGGGGCTCATAAGCTGCTGCATGAGGACAGGGACAGCTCTTACTGCTGGAGTCAGACTCAGAGCGTGTGTGTGTGTGTGTCTGTGTGTGTGTGTCTGTGTGTCTGTGTGTGTGTGTGTCTGTGTGTCTTTGTGTGTATGTGTGGATTTTTAGCACAGTTGGGAAATGACATCTGAGGTGCTGCTGGCTCAGCTCTGCTGGTGTCTCTTTTGAGCAGTGTCCTTGTCTTCTTTTCACTGCTTATATCTGCTGCTTACTGTTCAGGGAAAGCACACATTCACTTTTCTCCTCTTGTTAAAAAAATAGTTTGGCTGGTGTGGTGGCTCATGCCTGTAATCTCGGCACTTTGGGAGAATGAAGTGGAAAGATTCTTGAAGCCAGGAGTTCAAGGCCAGCCTGGGCAACATAGTGAGGCCCCTGTGTCTATAAAGAATAGGCTGGGCATGGTGATACACTCCTGTAATATTTGCACTTTGGGAGGCCAAGGCAGGTAGATCACTTGAGCCCAGGAATTCAAGACCAGCCTGGGCAACATGGTGAAACTCTGTCTCTATAAAAATTAGCCAGGTGTGGTGGCACACGCCCGTGGTCCTAGCTGAGGTGGGAGGGTCACTTGAGCTCGGGAGATCAAAGTTGCAATGTGCCATGATCATGCCATTGCACTCCAGCCTGGTCAACAGAGGGAGACTCTGTCTCAAAAAAAAAAAAAAAAAGAAGAATAAAAATATTATACTCCCAGCTACTTGGAAGGCTGACAGAGGAGGATTGCTCGGACCTGAAGTCGAGGCTTCAGTGAGCTGCGATTGCAGCACTGCACTCTAGCCTGGGTGATGGAGCAAGACGCTTCATGTATTTTCTCACCACCTGAAGACCAAGCAGCATGATGTATCCCAGCCTGATGTCTAGGTATGACAAGTGTTTGAATTTTCTTTTTCCACTTGGGCTTCAGGGATGGCTCTGATGCTTCTTCACGGGCAGTCCATGGCCTCCCTTCCCACCTCAGAATGCCCTGGCTGGGCCCACGGCATGTTCCATCTGAATGTGGGTGGGTGTCATGCCGAACCCCTGTCGACTCCATGGGAAGGCAGCAGGTTCAAGAGGCTGAAGAAGAGACCCAGAGCCAGCGAACAAGACATAGGGTTCTGTTGGGGGCTTGCATACAGGGGAGAGAGTCCAGTGGCAGTGGGCTGAGCAGGAGAACCGCAAGAGCTTTCAAAAAGCGTGCAGTTTATATAGCAATAGCATGTCCACTTGGCACCTCCCCCGACAACCTCCACCTGGCAGCCTTCACATACCCCAAAACAAACAGCCCTGATCCCCTGTGCATGCAGTGGCGGGGGCGGGGCAGGGAAACTGCTCAGATGTTCCTCATAGATGAGGAACAAATCTCCAATTGGCTTCTCCTGGATTCCTTAGCTTGGAACCCTGAACCCCATGCGGGTGCCTCGGTCATAGAGGGCCATTCTCAGGGTGTGCCTAAGTGATTGCTGTCAGGTACATTTATCATACAGAGGGACGGGACCATTTAAGCCCACGCCCCCGTTAGGCCTCTCCAGTTCCAGCTCCCACGCTGTCTGCTTTTCTTCCTGGCACAGAGGTGAGGGCCCTTGGCCTCCCCATTCACCTATTGCCATCATCTCCTCCACAAATAAGCTCTCCAGCCTCCTCCTCCAGGAAGCTTTCCTTCATCTCACTCACCCCATCTGATTATGCTGTTTCCCTGCTTCTTCCTGGGCTTTATATCATCAGTGGCTTGTATTCATGGTTTTCTAACTCTGTGGCGTATCCTAATCATCTGGGGTGAGGGGTCTTTCATTTTAAACAAACACCGCACATGGTCTGAGGGTCACCCAAGTTTGATATCTTTTGCTTAATCAGATGTTACACCCGTGCATAAGCGTAAACGTGTCTTGAGTCATTTCAACGGACAGTGTGGAATGTGCCTTTGATTTGTTCTGTGTCATGACCTCCCCATGGCACCTGCACTGTGAGCACGGGATCTGCTTTCCCGGTGCAATAATATGACCATGAAGAAAGTCAATCATGAACGTGTGAAATCTCACGAACATGCCCTCCCCTACCCTGCATTAATCAGCAAGGGACTGGGAACCTGTTGTGAGAGCCTGGTAGGTCTCAGGTGCAAGTTAATACTACCCATGGAGGCCGGGCACGGTGGCTCACGCCTGTAATCCCAGCACTCTAGGAGGCTGAAGTGGGAGGATCACTTGAGCTCATTAGTTTAAGACCAGCCTGGGCAATAAGGTGAAACCCTGTCTCTACAACAAATACGAAAATTAGCTGGGCATGGTGGTGTGCGCCTATAGTCCCAGCTACTCAGGTGGCCAAGGTGGGAAAATGACTTGAGCCTGGGAGGTCAAGTCTGCAGTAAGCTGTGATTGCACCATTGCACTGCAGCTTGGGCAACAGAGCCAGACCCTGCCTCAAAAAAGGGGGAAAAAAAACATGAAAAACAAGAGTGACATTGGGGATGGTGGGTGGGTGAGCTTTTCTTGCATTTTGATACCAATTATTGTTGCTGAGTTTGTCATTGTTGTTAGTTTATTAAGATGTCCTTCCAAGAACAAGGAGGGCCAGAAATTACTTTATTTGAAACTTTCCTTCAAATCATTCAAGTCTAGCTCTAGAACAGCTATGATCTATCGGGTAGCAACAGGCATTTTTTATATACACTTGTCTGCCATCTGGACTTTTAGACTCATAAGAAATTCCCCTCTGTGATGATTCAGTGTTTCCCTGCTTTCTGTTCATGTGAAAACCATCAAGGATTGAGCATGGAATGACTGCATTTGGCAGAGCCTTCTCCGCCCTCCCTGGACGACTGTACCCGAGTCAGCCCCTTCCCCTCTGCATGAGGTCTTCTTCTCACGAGAGGAGAGGCGTGGGCCCCCGAAGCTCTGAAGGTGTGGCGCATTGCACCTCATCATGTCCCGGGATGCAGCCACAGAGTTCATACAGTGAACACCTAGGTTTACTACTTATTATTAGTAGTAGTAGTAGTAGTAGTAGTAGAGACAGGGTCTCACTCTGTCACGCAGGCTGGAGTGCAGTAGCATGATCAAAGCTCACCGCAGCCTCAAATTTCTGGGCTCAAGTAATCCTCCTTCCTTAGCCTTCTGAGTAGCTGGGGCTACAGGTGTGCACCATCATGCCCAGCTAATTTAAATTTTTTTTTTTTTTTGGTGAAGAAGAGGGTCTTGCTCTGTTGCTCAGGCTGTTCTCTAACTCCTGGTCTCAAGCAGTCCTCCTGCCTCAGCCTCCCAAAGTGCTGGGATTACAGGCATGAGCCGCCGTTCCTGGGAACAGTTAGTTTTGTCTATTCATCACATTGTTTAAGAGCCCTTTGTGGGTTAGAGCTTTGAACAGGTCAGAATCAGCCTTGGTGTCTCCTGGCCTCCTGCGAGTGGTGGGCCGACCATGTGCCCCTCACAAGAGCTGTTCTCCAGGTGCTCAGCATGTGCCTGCATTTTACCTCAGCTGTGATTTGCCCTCAGTGTGCATTTTGTTGTATATTGTGCTGAAATATACATACCATGACATTTACCATTTTAACCAAGTTTAAGTGAACAGTTCGGTGGCGTTTAGGTGCATTTGCTCACAGAGTGTGCAGCCATCACCACCATCCCTCTCCAGAACTTTTTCATCATTCCAAACTGAAGCTCTACCTCTTCAACAACTCCCCAGTTTTCCCTCTGCCCAGCCCCTGATCACCACCATTCTACTTCCTGTCTCTGAATGTGACCATTCTAGAAGCCTCATATAAGTAGGATTGTACAGTATTTGTCCTTTGGTGACTGGCTTATTTCACTTAGCATCACGTCTTCAAGGTTCCTCTACATTGTAGCAAGTGTCAGAATTTCTTTCCTTTCTAAGGCTGAATAATATTCCATTGTAAGTATATTTCAGTGTGTAATTTAAACACAGAACTGATCTTTATCTTTTTTTCTGACAATCAGCTGACCACCCTCTCTTCCTCTGAGGTACCTGGATTTTTCTCTCCAGGAGTCATTAGCCATAGATTTGGAATGAACCAGAAACTAAAATGATTGGAGATAATTTCATTATAAATGTTAACGTTACTCTTTTGAACATTTACTTTAAAGACACTAGTAAGTCTTTTAGGTGATTGCAATAAACCTTTTCTTTAAAAAAAGATTTCTGAATTACAGAAAGGCTGGCACGGTTTTCTTTCAACACATCTGATAAAGAAAACATAGCTGTGACTTGTAACATTTCTTATTGAACGTACTTTACCTTTTCATCTCTACCTACATGGTCTGTTTTAAATTACCTTATGCAGTGATGTAACGCAGCATTTTATTTGCAGGCTTGTCCAAAATATTACCACTAACCAAAATTCACAGAGTATCTCACAGTGCACACAGGAGGAGAATTAGACTAAAATGAGAAATCTGGAAAGTCTGACTGACCAGTGAGATACGATCAAAGGGAAATGAAAGGGCCTAAGTGGGCTTTTCCCAGGGGCGGTTTTCTCAGGTCAGGCAGTTCTGCCTCAGATTAAGGATCTGCACACATAAAGAAAATCCACCAAAGAAGATGAGAATACCATTTATGGCTGTTGCTAGCATACAAAATGCTCCTTTACTGGGCTATAAAAATACATTCTTCACTGTGGAATTTCACTCCAGCCATCATCATTAGTAGCTTATAGTAGATTTCATTAAAATCATTTCCATAGCACTTCTTGATTTTGGAAATGTATTGGTAAGTCACGTCAGTATGTATTCAGACAACTGCTAGTTGTAATATCACACTCCCCTGTACTGTCCATTTAAATTCCAGCTCGTGGTTGGTTTGGTGGCTCACGTCTGTAATCCCAGCACTTGGAGAGGCCAAGGTGGAACAATCAGTTGAGGTCAGGAATTTGAGACCAGCCTGGGCAACACGGCAAGATCCCATGTCTACAAATTTCAAAAAATAATCGGGCGTGGTCCCAGCTACTCGAGAGGCTGAGGTAGGAGGATGGCTTGAGCCCAGGAGGTTGAGGCTGCAGTGAGCTGTGTTTGTGCCACTGCACTCCAGCCTGGGCAACAGAGCCAGACCCTGTCTCAAATAAAAAAATACATACGTACATTAATTAGTGAATTCATTCATTCCAACTCATTTTCCTGTAGACTGGGAGTGCTTCCATTGATGTTCAGTTAGCACAACAAGGTGACATGAGGTGACATCATACAGACCTCTGGAGGAGCATGTAGCGCACTTGAATCTCTTTTCAATCCAGATTCCTTGTGTGGATTAAATAATGCAGTCCATTTTCAGAGTGCTTCTGTATGTGTTCTCTCATTTTATCCTGACCTCACCGTCCTATTTCCCTCTTTGATTTTATTGTGGCTGGCCAGGGAATGGCTGTTTTGCCTTTATTTAAAAAATTTTTTTAGAGACAGAGTCTTAATCTGTTGCCCACACTGGAGGAGTGCAGTGGTGTGATCATAGCTCACTGCAGCTTTGGCCTCCAGAGCTCAAACTATCCCTCCACTTCAGCCTCACAAGTAGCTGATACAAGTAGGGATTGCAGGCGTGTGCCACCATGCCCAGCTAACTTTTTTTTTTTTTTAATTTTTTGTAGAGACGGAGTCTCACTTTGTTGCCCAGGCTGCTCTTGAACTCCTGGCTTCAAGCCATCCTCCTGACTTGGCCTCTCAAAGTGCTGAGATTACAGGCATAAGCCACCACCAGGCCCTGTTTTGCCTTCAGAGATGTATTTTAAGTTGTTGGTCTAGGCTTGATGTATCTATCCTAGGTCACGCGCTATCCTGGTTTTCTCATCTGCATATGAGGATAAGTCATAGGATCTCCCCAGCAGACACGGAGAAGACTAAAGGAGTTAAATACTCCAGGACCCTCAGCCTTGCATCCACCCCCTCCAGCAGTGAGCTAGGGGAGGTTACAGGCGCCATCCTGTTCAGCCCTGGTGGGAAATGGCTGGCTGCAGTGGAGGTGCTGGCTACTTCCCTTTTCCTTGGCTTTGCCCTCATTTTCTCCTCCAGGATGATGGCCCCCAAAGGAGAACTGCCCCAAAGGACAGCGTTGCAGGGGTTCTTGCGGGTCATCAGCCAGAACAAGTGACAGGGTCTGGCTCCCCAAATAGCCTACCTATAGTCTGAGCTGATGCTGTGACCTGCGTTACACAGTCCCTGAAGGTTTAATACCGTAACTGTCATCTAATGCCTTATCTTTTGACCTTGTCAATTTGGGAGGTGACACTTCTCACCTGGACTCATACTGAGACATTGTCAATAGTTGGACTGCAGGAATCATTGTCCCTGGTTGTTGTTGTTGTTGTTTTTTTTTTTTGGTTTGGTTTGGTTTGAGATGGAGTCTCACTCTGTTGCCCAGGCTGGAATGCAGTGGTGTGATCTCGGCTCATTGCAATCTCCACCTCCCGGGTTCTCGCTGTTCTCCACCCTCAACCTCCGGAGTAGCTGGGACTACAGGCGCACGCCACCACGCCCGGCTATTTTTTTTGTATTTTTAGTAGAGATGGGGTTTCACCATGTTAGCCAGGATGGTCTCGATCTTCTGACCTCATGTTCTGCCTGCCACTGCGCCTGGCCCATTGTCCCCGTTTCTACCTTTGCCTAACTCAGAAATCCTGTTAGATGCCCAGGAACTCAGATGAACACATTTTTCTGAAGAAAACTAGGAATACACATAGTAATGAAATAGAGAATAATAAGATACTTCCAGTTTCCCTAGCGAATCTTTAGCATGTTCTCCCTGATTCTCCCTACATGCAAATATTTCTGTTTCACATCACGGCTTCAGATTTTAGGAAAGACAAGAAGACTTTAAGTAAGAGTCTCAAGCTGAGGAAAGAGAACTAATACTTTTCCTGTCTGCAAAGTATTCACGAAATGAGGTTGGCTAAGAATGGGAAAAATTTAAGGATAGAAGTAATTTCAGTGCTTGCCTGCTCGTTTGATTGATTGATCCATTCAACCAGTATTGATAGTTCACTTGTTCTGAGCCGGGCTCTGTGCTAGAAATGCACCCGGAAGTGTGCGTCATGTGCTCTCTCTCCAGTTTTCATAATCCTTTAGCTAGGAGACAATAAAGGCTTTTGAGCAGGAAAGGTGTGATTGATAATAAAGAAAAGCATTTATGAAGGGGATTTAATAGGTGAATTCAATGTTATTAGGCAGGGCGAGGTTCTTCTGTGCACACCTGCTGTCAAAGTTAAGCAACACTGGCAACTGTTGTCAAGGATCTTGGTGACCGTCTAGGCCAACTCCTCAATTTAGAGCCAAGAATATGCATCTGCTGGAAGAAGTGAGCAGGTTGATTTTGTGCCATAGGGCCATAGGCGCCATTCATTCACGCCAGGATCTTCTCCTGGATTTTTAGCCTATGTCTAAGCTTTGGGGATTTAAGAGGTCTTGTTGCCTTCATCTTCATTTGTATTTAATTGTTTTGCAATTACAGAAGGAAATCATGCATACGGTGGATACTTTGGAAAACAGAGAAGTTACTTAGGAAAAATCATCAACAGAGTTATCTCAGAGTTGTGAGAGAATTAATGTCTTGGTCTATTTCCTGTCATTCTGATTAGGTGTATGTGCATCTCTAATATAATATTTAAAATTTTTCAAACCAGTAATGGAGTTTCAACCCTGGTTTGCTTGTGTAATTTATTTACCCAGTCTTCTATATGCACCCCAGGTAGACTAATTCCCATTTTATACATGTATAAATGTATACACAAATATACATTTATAAATGTATACACAAATATACATTTATAAATGTATACACAAATGGGTCCATTAATTTTACCAATATTAATTATTCCAATTCATGGACCCATTTATTTGAGTCAGCTATAATTTCTTTCATCAATGTTTTATAGTTTTCAGTATACAGATCTTTCATCTTCTTGGTTAAATTTACAACTTTTTTTGATAAAATTATGAATGGGATTGATTTCTTAATTTCTTTTTTAGATAGTTTGTTGTTGGTGTAAAGAAATGTTATTGGTAATCCTTAAGGAACCAAAAGTAAAACTACTATTTAATCCAGCAATCCCACTACTGGGTATCTACCCAAAGGAAAAGAAATCATTTTATTAAAAAAGACACATGCACCCGCATATTTATAGCAGCACAATTCACAATTGCAAAGATATGGAACCAACCTAAGTGCCCACAGACCAACAAGTACATAAAGAAAATGTGGTATATATACACTGTGGAATATTACTCAGCCATAAAAAAGAATGAAATAATGTCTGTGGCAAGAATCTGGATGGAGCTGGAAACCATTATTCTAAGTGAAGTAACTCAGGAATGGAAAACCAAATATCATATATTTTCATTTATAAGTGGGAGCTAAGCTATGAGGGTGCAAAGGCATGAGAGTTATCTAATGGACTTTGGGGACTCTAAGGGGAAGGTTGGGAGAGGGGTGAGGGATAAAAGACTACATATTAGGTACAGTGCACACTGCTCAGGTAAGGGTGCACTAAAATCTCAGAAATTACCACTAAAGAACTTACCTGTTTAATCCAAAACCACCTGTACCCAAAAAACTACTGAAATAAAAAAATCATTTGCACTCAGGCGTGGAGGCTCACGCCTGTAATCCCAGCACTTTGGGAGGCTGAGGCAGGCGGATCATGAGGTCAGGAGATCAAGACCATCCTGGTCAACAAGGTGAAACCCCGTCTCTACTAAAAATACAAAAATTAGCTGGGTGTGGTGGTGCGTGCCTATAATCCCAGCTACTTGGGAGTCTGAGGCAGGAGAATCGCTTGAACCTGGGAGGTGGAGGTTGCAGTGAGCCTAGACCGTGCCACTGCATTCCAGCCTGGTGACAGAGCAAGACTCCGTCTAAAAAAAAAAAAAAAATCATTTGCATTGTTAAAAAAAAGTAAAAGAAATGCTACTGGCAGGGAGCAGTGGCTCATGCCTGTAATCCTAGCATTTTGTGAAGCCAAGGCAGGAGGATCACTTGAGGCCAGGAGTTGGAGATCAGTCTAGGAAACATAGTGAGACCCAATCTCTACCAAAAAATTCAAAAATTAACCAGGCGTATTGGCACATGCCTGTAGTTCCGGAGACTCAGGAGGATGAGGTGGGAGAATTGCTTGAGCCCAGGAGTTCAAGGCTACAGTGAGCTACGGTCACACCACAGAAAAAGATATACTACTCATCATTGTATCTAATTTAATAAATGATGGGATATGTATATATTAGAATTAGAACATGTTGCCATAATGCCATAGTCTTTATGCCATAGTCTAATTTATAAACATATAATTAGATGTTAATAGGCTAACTTCTATATTTAGACCAAATGAATATCACCTCTTAGAGATGATACCAATAATCACAAATCTTGTCAACATGATATCCGTGCAATTTTAGTAAAAAACCAAGTTTCCCTCTTGTAGATCCCATCAAGTATGCTCGTCACTCATTGAGAAGAAGAGTACACAAGGGTAATCATGTTGCCTGAAGGAATGGCCCTTGTTGTCATTCATATGAGTGTCCATAAAGGTCCTATTTATCATTGACATCATTCACAGCACACACTTTCATCGTAACAGAAATGAAGCCAAACGTACTCGGGAGAGGAAAGTCAGGTACCAGATTGCTCGTCAATTTATCCAATTTCAAGTTTCATGGGAAAACACATATTATTGTAACTCACATTTTTACCCCAATTGCAAGGGTACTTCAGTCATAAAGATACGTCAGTGATCAAAACATATCCTAGCACTGGTAGAATACTATACTAATATTACAGAAAATTTTGTCTGTATTTAGACGTCAATGACTATAATGCATTGAGGAAAATTGCAATGTGTTATATTTCTCAACCCTCAAAAAAATCAATCCTAGGTAAAAAGTAAGGATTTTCTCATGAGAATTTCATCACATGTGTCAGCCAGTTATTGAGAAAACCCTATCATGATATTCACGTTGTCTGAATGAATAATTCTAATTATTGTAGAGCTCAGTCTTCACTAGTTCAATGATCTATATGGAATTTTTCAGTCAGCAAAGGCAGCCTCTCTCTTCCACTCAATAGAATAGCACCAGAAAGGGCTTACTAAATCATCCAGTGAGAGAAAGAGAGCAAGGGTCTTAGTGCCAAATATCCAAGAAAATTGGGAACTATAGGAAACTTAAACACTTAAAGAATCAGAATTTATAGTTTACTTAGAAGCACACAGATAGAAGTGTGCACAACAAGTTTCACAGAATTATGTCATTGCCAGAATCCCGAAATAAAATCTCCATAGAAGGAAACTAAGAAATCCAAACTTCTTGTCTCACAATTGTTACCTGGGCCTGGCCTCAGCGTAATCCAACTAAGCTTGATTTTTACGTCATCATTTCTCGTCAAGATAATAATGGCCCAGCCCGTGGCACTCATATGCATATGCACACTTAGATCAAATATGCTTAACGGAGATGGTTTCCTTAAACACTGGTGGTAAAGTGGACTGGATGCCACATCTTCAGTGCCAGCCAGTGGGTGGTATCAGTATACAAATGGTAAACCCCCTTGAGTTCATTCATAGCAATTTCCTTGTGTGCATTTTTAGAAATAGAATTAATGAGTCATTGCTTCCTACACACTTCAAAGTTGCCATGTCCACATCTTATTCTTCTCCAATATGGTGGGAGAATTAGGAAGAAAAGGAAAAATCATAATCAATTACTTCTTTTTATATACAACACCCACACCCCACCAGGGACACTGACTTCTCTCTGAGTCTTACGGCCTTAGCTATGCCCTAGTTACTCATATCTCGGGGCACCCCTGGTTTCGAGCAATGTCTTTGAGATCATACTTAGACTTAGAAATCATAAAAGGTTTATGAAAGACAACTGCAACTGGCCTGACGTCTCCTTCTGGGATCAGGCTGGCCCCTTTACCAGCAACATCCGTGTGGGCCAGGGCTGGGAGGCCCTATGACCTCAATCCAGGACAAGTTTACAGCAATGGCCCCGGTTCTCTTGTGTTCAGGCTGATCAGGGATGTGGGAATTGTCCTGGGGAGAGTCAGAGCATGTGGATTTTCAGCTTGGCACTTCCACGCCACAAGCTTTGTGACCTTGAGTATTCTATAGGAGTCATCTAACATTTCACTACATGAAGACAGGTGATCAGAAAAGCCCCTTCGGCTCCAGTCTTCCCAGGGTCCGCCCGGGCCTGATTCACTTGTTCCAGTGATACCACTGTGGGGTGTCGGCATTGCAATGGCTCACTCATAGATCCTTCAGGTCTCCTCCACCCACTATCTGTGTACCATGACACAACATGGCATGTACCATGGCCCGATGTCATGTGTACCACGGCATGGTGTGAAGTGTACCATGATATGACCATGTTCCATGACATGCTATGACAGTGACCTCCCTCAGCCTCTCCCAGGCACACGGTTTTACCCCTTCTCCTAAAGCAGGTTTGCATGCCCGTCTAAAGGCAACTTAAATAGTTGCTTTTACTTCTCTTTAGCTAAAGATGAAAACCTTAAAAATATCCAGTACAATATTGTACTTCCATAAAGCATTGCTCCTGAGTAAGATTAGTGCTTCTCAGTGGACACAGCAGCAGGGAACTTTGTGCATTCATGCTCAGCTGGTGGCTGTGTGATGCTATTGAAGAGGGAATACAACACCATCAGCACTCAGTTAAATCGTCTTCTCCCTGAAATTTGAGAAAGCCACAGTCACAACTTAGAATTCCTCTGCAAATAAATGTGTTAACCTACAGAATGATGTGAGGAAATGTTTGGGTATTTTGTAGCTCCCCTGTGTGAATGAGCTAGCCTAGTACAACAATAATGATAATAATTTTTGAATGTCAAGTGGAAAAATTAAAAATAATAATTCATTATAATTGGAGAGTAAATGAAAAATTTTCACAGATACTTTCTATTAACATAAAATATAGATTCTTCTTCAGTCTTATTTGGTTTCATATGGATAGGATGGTTAAATAATAGATTACATTTTTTATCCATAATTTCATAAAGAAGGTTATGCTTTTTCCTTTCAACAATTAAGTCATATTTAAGTCAGTTTCTTTGTATCATAATCCATAGGTGAAGCAAAAAATTCTAGTAAGACTTTGTTACCAACTTAAAGAAAATATCCAACATTTTAAAAAATTCTATAGTAGAATTTCATTTAAAAAATTTAAAATATTGGAAGGGAGGGAGGGCGGCAAGTGATGAGAAACTAACGATTGGGTGCTATGCTCAGTACCAGGGTGACAGGATCCATCGCACCCTAAACCTCAGCATCACTCAATGTACCCGTGCAACAAATCTGCAACACGTACCCTCAAATCTAAAATAAATGTTGAAAAGAAAAAGAAAAAAAAAAAGGAAAAGCAAGTGACAGGACAATTTGAAAAGAAAATTCAGAATAGACTTATTCCTTAATAATAATTCAAAATCAACACTTTGATTCTTTTCGGATGACTGTAATTGACTATTCTATAGGCAGAGCAGTTTTCAGGCACAGAAAGTGTGGTAAGCAGTGACACTATGCTCCAAAAAGTGTTACGTTCTTTATAAAGGATTTTTTTGTCCACATGTCAACATATAATTTCATCCTCACTCTCTCTCTCTTTCTCTCTCTGTGTTTTATTTTTCTTTGAGATAGGGTCTCACTCTGTTGCCCAGGCTGGAGTGCAGCTGTACAGTCACGGCTCACTGCAGCCTCAACCTCCTGGGCTCAAGCGATGCTCATGCCTCAGCCTCCCAAGGAGCTGGGACTACAGGTGTGCACCACCACACCCAGCTCATTTTTTATTTTTTGTAGAGACAGGGCCTCACTATGTTGCCCAGGCCTGTCTTGAACGCCTGGCCTCCCAAAGTTCTGGGATTACAGGCGTCAGCCCCCATGCCTGGTTCATCTATTTATTTCCACAATCAGTTGCTTCTACTATTTCCTCCCCTTCCTCTTCTCCTCCCAACACTCCCTTTTTTCTTTTCATTGCTAATTATCTATGAACTTACCATAAAGTTTCCAATTTAGTTATTCACGGTACTAACGTTCCTTGCTGAGTTTTTTTTAACTATCCTATTTGCCATAGTTTTTCCCGATTTTATGACTATAATGTAATGAGTTTAGAGAAAAATGCCAAATGCCATAACTGACACCTCTGGTACCCAGGGCTGATGTAGCTTGTGTGTGTCTTTATTAATTCAGCATATAATTCTTCATTTTCACCTAAGTGTGTTTGCATTTTACAAATGAGTCTAAGTCCACCTGGTTTGAACACAGGATACTAACTCCACACACCCATTTTAGAAGGAGATCTTTAGTTTTTAGAAGAGATTATCTTGTGATTTCCTGTGGTCATTTGGCTAACATTTCCTGCAGACCTACTGTGCGCCAGGTACAGTGTCCAGAACTAAAAATACAAAGACACACTCAGAGTCCCTGCTCCTAGGTGGGGGTGTGGTGAGTCACAGTCTTGAACCCACCTCTCCAAGATCCCGTAGCTCCATCACCAAACAGTTGTCTATCCAGCAGCCAGTTACCCTTCTGGCCCTATTAGTTTGCAAATGAGATTATTTCCCTTGGTTCTCTTGAATGTCCTGAAATGGGGACTCTGTAAATATGGTCAGTCTGTAACTATTGCAAATTTGTCTTGGAATTGCATGAGCATTGCTTGGGCCCATCAACTACGTATTGTGGTTGAAATTAAATGGGGAGGTCTAACAGGTGAAGCTTAACTTAATGGCTTCTGCCTCAAATTAAAATTTTGGGGCCAGGCATAGTGGCTCATGCCTGTAATCCCAGCACTTTTGGAGGCCAAGACAGGCGGATCACCTGAGGTCAGGAGTTCGAGACCAGCCTGACCAACATGGCGAAACCTTGTCTCTACTAAAACTACAAAAAAATTAGCCAGGCATGGTGGCAGGCGCCTGTAATCCTAGCTACTTGGGAGGCTGAGGCAGGAGAATCACTTGAACCAGGGAGGCTGAGGTTGCACTGAGCTGAGATCTCGCCACTGCACTCCTGGGCAACAAGAGAGAAACTCCATCTCAAAAAAGAAAAAAAAAATTGGAATCTCTAGTAATATCTGCCCTTTCTTTTCTCACAGTTTCACTCACATGTTGTTCATAAATCTTAAGTATGGGTTTTTGGCTCTCTGTTAGGTGAAATACTTCATTTAGCTTAGCCAAAGCCAGACTTGGAGCAGCCTGGAAACACTCAAGCATCCCTTCTTCCCAATACACGAGGGTCTCTGTAGGTTTTTCTGTGTGTGTGTGTCTGTAGGGAGAGGAAGTTGTATTTGACTCCTCTGATAGTGGTTAGGTTGCAGCACTGTCTCCTTAGCCGGAGCAAATGCTGGGATGCACCATGGCTTTGCCTTGGTCATCTACATCACCCACATCCCATCACTGGGCTCCAGTCTGTTGCAGCGCCTCCAGGCTTAATTTATGTTCGTAATCTGATTATGGGGTC
Organism: Trachypithecus francoisi; assembly: GCF_009764315.1. Classification (NCBI taxonomy): domain Eukaryota; kingdom Metazoa; phylum Chordata; class Mammalia; order Primates; family Cercopithecidae; genus Trachypithecus; species Trachypithecus francoisi. The sequence continues at coordinate 46,712 of NW_022680509.1, forward strand.
TGAGCTGTTCCAGCCAGCGGCCTCTTGCTTCTCGTGTACCACAGGCTCAAAGACACAAGTGCCTGGTCGCTCTAGTCCTGCACTGTGAAAAATCTCAACCCAGTTTTGCTTAGACAAGAAGAAGCTCGTTGCTGGCTGAGAATTAGCTGTAGAGCAGGCTGTGTGACTGAGCCTTCTGTGTGCAGCCATGTTCAGAAGCCCAGGTTTTTCCAGCTATTTGGGAGCTTTCAAATTCTCTGAGAAACATGGTAAGGCAAGATAAACATGAAATGCACTTATGTAACATAATGACTGCTTGGGCTCCTCTATTTTACCCTGTGTATTCTCCTGTGTCCAGTTACTTATACACGTTTCTCAAAAGACACTTTAAATAGCTAACTGAGCTTATCTTGTGACTGTTGGTAATGTGAATTTTTTTTCCCTTAGTAAGTTAAAGTTACTACTAAACCACTGAAACCTTTATGTAGGAAAAATTGCAAATGCAATCGGAATGCCCACATTTTGGACCAAATTCTAGATGTGCTGCACTTTAGCTAAAATATTTTTCTAAGTCAAATGCTATACATACTAAATTATTTCTAGTAGGCAGTGGTAAGTAGCATCTTTTTATTAACTCTTCATGTGAGACAGTTTGGAACAAGATACTGTCTTTTCAGTGGCTTTCTTCCAGCCCAGAGGAAAATACATGCTCTCAATTTAACTACCAAAGTGGTGTGGCATGTTCAGTTTACTGATTGAACACAAATGAAACGCTAAGGTTGTTTTGAGCATCACATTTGAAACTCAGCCATGATACATCAAAACTGTTTTCCAGCTCAAATGCACTATTGGGAAGTGACTTGAACAATTCAGACCTCAGATTCAGGAATTTTCTCCGACAGTACTTGATAGTTTTGTGAATTGATTTCTCTTTTGTTAATTACATAACAAGAAACTTGTATAGTTAGGAGAAAAGCTTAGATGTTTTACTGGCATTATATCTTTCATTTTATTGTATTTCTTTAGTTGGCCACAGTTCCAAATTCCAGGACTGAGGATGTATTTTGATGGATAATGAAGTGTCAACATCTGATATATTTTGTACTTATTTTTCCTCGGGCTTCTGCCCCTAAATATTAAAGAGCAAAAGGCACTTCCTTAGGGGAAGAAGTTTCTGTAAATGGTCTATTTGTGGTTTTTTAGTGAACAAATGCTGTAAGCCAAAGACTGTAAAACAGATTACATGCCATTAGACTGGTTGTAAATTTTCTCTGTGCCTGGTTTTGATTAACCTGTTCATTTGGGATGTGTTTTTCCCGTATAGAATTGTTACCAGCTGTCTTTAAATAATACATATCTTGTCTTCAAAATACAAATAAATGGTTATTTGTATTAGTTGTTATTGTTTAGATTTTAATGAGAGCAAAAGACACAGCTGAGTTGCCCTTTGCTCTTCAGACCCCACCCCCATTCTTTAAAGGCATCTCAAACATTTCTCGTTACCTGGACCAAAATTGCTTTTTTTCTTCTCTATTCCTGAGTATATAGCTGTGTTATTTAGTATTTAATTGCTTTGAGTTATTCTTGCTGCCATAACAAATTTAAATGGTAACATTGAACTAACTATGTTAGAAGTATTATTGTTATTATTGTTGTTATTATTTTCATTTACCCATGGAGTATGTTGGCTGCTTTCTGGAAGAGAAAAGCAAAACTTGCCTATGTACATTTCTATGTGGAATTTGATTCTTAGAAGGTGTCATTTTATATTTCTATTTTTTGTCTGGTTAACGGTTTTCTTTTTCTTCAATTATATGTTCAAAAGGAGTTTGGAGAGTTTTTTCTCATTGGATTTTTAACAATTTGCGTAACTATTTCAATGTTACATTATTTCTTTTCCCTTAGATTTCAACAAGAAAAACTTAAGCTTCGTTGGATTCCCACGTCAAAGGAAAGTTTCAAGGTAAAGTAGCCTTGTCGCAACGACTGTGAAATTTTGAAGATTTGTTGTAGCTTTTAAAATTATTCTCTTGAATGTCTAACTCATGAGTTTAAATGTTTGGCAAGATGTTTTCTATTGATTTATTAAAGTTTATGAAGCAAAAGAATCTTTGTATTTAATTCTGTTTATGAAAACTATTTGGAGAACAGAATCTTGGTGTCTGTTGTCATTAAAGGACTATTATCTTTTCTTTCTCACACCTGCCTCTAAGCAGGCACTGTCCTTTTGCAATCTGTCCATCAAAGAAGGGAGCTAGATTCTTTTTAGAAATGGTTTAAACTTGTTTCTCCTCCCTCTTCCTTCTTCCTTGCTTCCTCTCCTCCCTCCCTCCCTTCCTTTTTCCATAGACACACACACACACACACACACACCACACACACACACACACACACACACATCCATCCATCCATCCATCCATCCATCCATCCATGTGAGTTCTTGTTCCCTGATCTTCCCAACTCTCTCTTAACCTTTCTGTACTTCCAGTCCCCTTGGCTACAGAATATTATGGGTGCTAATTTGATGTGCCTAATGTGCTAAAACTCCATGACACATCATCATAGATGTAAGGAAGTGTGGAAATGAATGTCTGTGCCATACACAGTAGCTGTATCTCAGGTGCTTCTTAGTAGATCACTGCCATTAATAGAGTTTGATATTTTCAGATGGAGGCACAAAGTTGTCCCCTACACAGTCAGGCAAAGGTCTCAATCTGTGGTTCATTATAGTGGAAGGACCCAGCCCCAAATTCCACTCAGTTGCTCTTGTGCCTAAGGTTTTATGACATTGTTCCTTGACTAAAAAGGATTTGCATTTCAATAATGTTGGAATACACAGGGGTCTAACTCCTGTCCTCCTCAGGCTGAGCCTGCTCTGCATTTGAAAATGCCAGTTGATCTTGCAAACACACTGGATGGGACAAATCCTTGGTGTATTTCATCCGCATCTTTTAAATGTTTATGCTTTATTTAATTTTCACACACAATATCATCAAGCAGCACATCTAAGTATAAGGTTAATTAGAGCAGTGATGATCCAGAGTCATCAGTGAGGTTGTCTTAACTGACTCACGAAACGTTACTTTTTTAATGAGATGCATCCAGCATCCATATTTCTCATCTTGGTCATGTTTTAATAGGATCTGAGGCTTGGTTTCTTTCTTTTTCTTTTTTTTTTTTTTTTTTTTTTTTGAGACGGTCTTGCTCTGTCGCCCAGGCTGGAGTACAGTGACGCAATCTCGGCTCACTGCAAACTCTGCCTCCTGGGTTCACGTCACTCCCCTGCCTCAGCCTCCCGAGTAGCTGGGACTACAGGTGCCCGCCACCACACCTGGCTAATTTTTTTGTATTTTTAGTAGAGACGGGGTTTCACCGTGTTAGCCAGGATGATCTCGATCTCCTGACCTCATGATCCACCCGCCTAGGCCTCCCAAAGTGCTGGGATTACAGGCATGAGCCACTGCTCCTGACCCCAGCTTGGTTTCTAATATGTCCCTCGTAGGTTGATTTAACTGTCATGGAGCTAGTAAGTGATTAAGGAAACAAGAGACAGGAAGGCATTCCTTATTCAAGGATAGGAAAAGCATGCAATATGAAAGTCACACACGTCAGTGGACAGAGACTCAAAGAGACACAGCTATTCTCAAATCATGGGTGTTATGTCATGTATACCTAGTAAAATGACAGCCTATGTGCTATGGTGCTAAGTGTAAAATGGCCTGGAGGTACAAGATCCTGCTTCCTTAAAAGAAATCTAGTCAACCAGACACCAGCTAAAAGAGACGAAAATATGAGCTAATGGGGCTTCGTCTCCCGTATCTTATAATTTAAACTTCAGTAGGGGAATGAACAGGTTGTGGAGGAGACTTACACTGTGTGGGTGCTGCACAGTTCTTGTAATGACAGCATTTCCACGTTGTGAAAAATAGAGATGATAACAGCGGAGTATCCTGCTCTCCCTTTAATAAAATTCCCCCTGTTGCTACCGGTAGGCATTTAAGTAGGTTAATGGGACACATTTAAAAGAAAAATTGTCACAGAAGCAGGGGGCATTCTCTTCTTAGAAGCAGAGGAAGGGGGGTGGTGGCACAAACAATCAGTCCTAAAGAATGAGCGCTGTTTCAGGGGAGACAGGAGTTGGATAAAAATCCAAAATGTGTTTCTCACTGTTAGAAAGTTAAAATCAAAATACAGAAAATGAAGTGGATAGCACTAACTTTAGTATCTATGGAGAGATGCCTCCCTACTGAAACGTAGGCTCTTACTTTTGGTTGAGCTCTAGTGAGACACCAAGGCTTGCAGAGGTTGCCCCTACAGGCACCCCTTTGTCCCTGGGCGGGTGACTGAGGAGGAAGGGCGGGATCCAGCATCTGAGAGCTCCATGCTTTTGGGGTCACCGGTCCATGTGTGTTAGTAATGGGCCCTACCAGTCTCCCTGCTCTGGAGCCTCTGGGTCAGAAGAAGCAGAGAGGAGAGGAGAGTCCGGACCCTCACAGGTGCTTGTGTTTCATCAGCATCAGATGAGCCGGAAACGTGCTCACCGATGAACCGTCCTGAATTTTACAACCGCGTCTTACCTGTGTTTTGACTGATGATCGGTGCCCTCGGGTAGAGAAAGTTCAGGGAAGAAACATGATTTTTTTTAAAGAGAGAAACTCGATTTCACATGTTGATTTGAGGGGTCTTGCATCAGTCACAGCTTGTGGCACCCCTTGAGCCAGAGCCACACTTTCCAGCCCAGTCTGCCTGCTCCTGCTCCTCCTGCCTGCTCATCTGCTTTCTCAGAACCCCCCCAGTCATTTAGCGGGACCAGGGGAGAGAGTCAGGGGAGAGAGGCAGCAGAGACAGGACCAGAGGGTGATGACAGCCGTGTGGACTCAGTAATAAATGTTTATCTGGAAGCTGCAGATTCTAAAATTGATACTTTACAAACACGTGCAATTACACCAGTTTTTCACACATGTATGCAAGGTGAGCGAAGGTACTAAGGGATGATGTGTTCCAAATTATGTCCTGTCCAAAGATGAGAGAAGGAAAGAAAGGAAGGAAGGAAAGGAGGGAGGGTGAGACGGAAGGGAGGGAGGATGGGCTTATGACTGATGTTATTGACTGTATGCTCTTATAGTTATTCTCAATGTTTGTAGTGATTTTACCCCTGGCCGTCACATCAACGTTGCATAAAAGGTACACAAAAAATACTTCAGGGTGAATTATAGTATTCATTTGAAGTGTTTTGTAGTAGTTGTTCATTCATTCAACATATTTTAATTTTTTAAAAATACTTTTTAATTCAATCATTTAATTTTTTAACAGACAGGGTCTCACTCTGTCTCCCAGGCTGGAGTGCAGTGAAATGATCATAGCTCACTGCAACCTCAAACTCCTAGGCTCATTGGATCCTGCCACCTCAGCCTCCTGAGTAGCTGGGACTACAGGCTTATGCCACTGTGCCTGGCTAATTTTCCTATTTCTTTTTTTTAAGAGATGGGATCTTGCTCTGTTGACCACGCTGGTCTCAAACTCCTGGATTCAAACAATCTTCCTGCCTCAGTCCCCACAAAGTGCTGGGGTTAATGAGGTGTGTAATATACTTTGGGTTCTGGTCGGGATAGGCAGTGGGTCCAGGTGCTCTGCCCTCAGGACATGACCAGTCAACTGAGGCCCAGATGAGGAGCAAGAGGAAGCCACAGGACGGCAGGAGGCTGGTGGGGAGAGAGCTCAGGCGGAGGAAACAGCATGTCGAGTGAACCACATCAAGAAGCATCAGAGACTTCCCTCTTAGAGCTTGGGTTTTCTTTGGTTTCTGACCTGCCATCAAAAGGCTGCACTTCACATGGTGCTGGCACTATTTGTAGCATGTTTGGAGAAAATAAGTGCCTGTGGAGCCAGGGAGAGTTCGGTGATGACTCGTAAAGCTCACTCTGTAAATTCAGCGGAGTATTTAACTCAGGGACACTTTCTTGTTTTTCATTAGTGGCTCCATTGAGCTTTCTGAGAAACAGAAAGAAAAAGGAAAATAAAGGCACACAGGTGTTTATTTTTGAAAATAAGATATAGCATTTGTACCCCAAGTCAGTGCCCAACAAGCTGAATATTTCAGGGATTACATTATTTCACTTTAATGTAGAATTTTTTTTTTCCTGAAAATATTTTAGTTTCCCAAAGAAAGTATAGAACTTTGTCAAGATGCTTAAATTAGCAATTAAATAATCAATTAAAACAACATGCCATTCCTTGAATCGAGTACATTTCTGCCATTATTTAATTTTTTGAGGTTTCTGCATTGAAAGGAGTAGTTACTGCCTTACAATTCAGTGTTTAGAAGTCAGTGCTAATTCCAAGTTTCTGACTAGGCAGGTGTCCTAGGCTCTTCCAGCCAATCTGGAGTGTGGCTTATGAAGCCTGATTATTCTCTAGACTTTTCATTAAATAATGTGAACACACTCACCTGTGGAATATAAGCTTTGCTACATTGTATATGGAAAGACGAAGATTTCAGACAGGCTTGGTTCTAGGAGCACGGGATGGTGGACATGCTTTGGACTGTGTGGAAGTTCTTTCCATGTAGTTTACACAGTGGGTAGAGGTTATTCAGCTGTCCCACTTACTCAGTACCCACAGCGGCTTCCTCGGTCTCTTCCTTGGCCTCTATGGAAGTGTACCCGTACAGTGGAAGGTCAGCTTCACAGTGAGTCTTTTTCAAGCCCATCTTTTACCCCTCTGGAGGTCACACTGACCTTGAGGAACCGCAGTTCCCTGTTTCCACAGGTTTGTTTTCTTCCTTCGAGGCAGCAGCACCCTCTGCCCTGCCTGCTCCGGGCACATCAAAGACGATGGAGTTGTGTACACAGTAGTCTTGGGGTGACTGTGGCTGGTATTAAACTAGGAGACGGATTTGAATCTTATCTCCTCTTCTTGTCAAATATGAGTCTTTGGGCAAATCACGTAACAATTTCCGGATCTGTAAACTGAGGATGGTACTCGTTCTAGTGTTGTGCTGCAGCCTGACGTGCGTGCCTCTCTCCCGACTTTGAGTTCAGTGAGTTCTGTGGGAGCCTGAGATCCGCCATGTTAGGAGTGTTGACACCACCAGTCAATACTACAAGGCAGGTGCTTTTTGCAAGGCCAGGTGGAGGGCCTGGGTGGGCGGGGCAAGAGGTCAGGGCCATTTGTACCTTTATCAGCACCCTGCTGAGTAGTTCATACCTCATAGGGTCTTGGGGAGATAATTAAGGAGATACTTGGGGTGTGCTTAACATGGGGGGAAAGTCCATAGTAAGGGCTCACTTCCTTTATTAATCTCCTCTTTCATTTCCTCTTTTATTCCAACACGAGTCTTCATGAGGCTTTCCAAACTTTTGACCATGGTTTGATGCCTTGGTTGTTTGAAGGCATCTGTTACTTTAATGTAATTTTAACACTGGAGGACAGTGTGTAGATCACCTAGACAAGTTACTGATTTTCTGAAGAAGAAATTGTAGCACAGAGAGGTTGAGTAATTAATACAAGCTTGCACAGCTATTCTTAAGTCAAGAAGAAGTGGTCAGTCTGAGTTAAAGAACACGACTCCAGATTCAGCAATGTCTTCACACACCACACCACACCACACCACACCACCCACCAATCCTGCTGTAATTACTTAGTTGCACAAAAAATCACAATATTTACAGAAATATAAATAAGTGAAAAAAGTTACCAATTTACTCCCCAATATAAAATGTTTTACCTGCGATCTATGTATACATATTTAATGATGTGTAACAATATCATAATTTTTATGTTCTGCATTTTTTCACTTATATATCTTTATTTAAACGGACTTAACTTTATTAATGGAGTAATTTTTAGCTTTCAGAAGGAGTTCTCACTCGAAGATAAAGAACAGCTCGCTAACCACAAAAGAGGAATTGATGCTAAGCTTTTAGCTGCACTTCCTAAAGGTAAGGCTGTTCCTAAGTGATCAACCATGTCTGGGTAGATGCCTATTGTGTTGTCTGAATTTCCTTGAGCAGAACTCTCTCCCTAACCTCCAGTTTACAGTCTCCTTTGCGGCCCTTCCTGCCTCCTCCAAGAATTAGCTTCAATTCCCTGCCGTCTCCATGCATTTTTAATCCTCAACTTTCTACTCTTTCTTGCCCTTTAATTTTAGGCATCCTCAGGTTTTTTTTTTTGAGACAAGAGTCTGGCTGTCTCCCAGGCTGGAGTGCGGTGGCGCGATCTCGGCTCACTGCAAGCTCCGCCTCCCAGGTTCACGCCATTCTCCTGCCTCAGCCTCCCGAGTAGCTGGGATTGCAGGCGCCTGCCACCTCGCCCGGCTAAGTTTTGTATTTTTAGTAGAGACGGGGTTTCACTGTGTTAGCCAGGATGGTCTCCATCTCCTGACCTCGTCATTCGCCCGTCTCGGCCTCCCAAAGTGCTGGGATTACATGCGTGACACACCGTGCCCAGCCTTCAGGTTTTCACCAGAGGTTGGGTGTGACGGTGAGACTGGAAACATAAAATCGACTTTCCCTCATCTCTCCTTTCCCTTTAACCTGCTCCAAGGGTAGTGAGTTCTGGCCATAGCCCCATTTCTTCTCTGTCCACCCACTCCTGCTGCCTCTGGAGGCTGCCCCAGGCCTCTTGATGCTTCCCAGCTTTAGGGCTTTTTTTTTTTTGAGACCAAGTCTTGCTCTGTTGCCCAGGCCGGAGTGCAGTAGCACATTCTTGGCTCACTGCAAGCTCCGCCTCCCAAGTTCAAGTGATTCTACTCCTTCAGCCTCCCGAGTAACTGGGACTACAGGTGCCCACCGCCGCGCCCGGCTAATTTTTTGTATTTTTTTGGGCGGGGGGTGGGACAGAGTCTCACTCTGTCTCCCAGGCTGCAGTGCAGTGGCACGATCTCGGCTCACTGCAAGCTCCGCCTCCCGGTTCACGCCATTCTCCTGCCTCAGCCTCCCGTGTAGCTGGGACTACAGGCAACCGCCACCACGCCCAGCTAATTTTTTGTATTTTTAGTAGAGACGGGGTTCACTGTGTTAGCCAGGATGGTCTCCATCTCCTGACCTCGTCATTCGCCCGTCTCGGCCTCCCAAAGTGCTGGGATTACATGCGTGACACACCGTGCCCAGCCTTCAGGTTTTCACCAGAGGTTGGGTGTGACGGTGAGACTGGAAACATAAAATCGACTTTCCCTCATCTCTCCTTTCCCTTTAACCTGCTCCAAGGGTAGTGAGTTCTGGCCATAGCCCCATTTCTTCTCTGTCCACCCACTCCTGCTGCCTCTGGAGGCTGCCCCAGGCCTCTTGATGCTTCCCAGCTTTAGGGCTTTTTTTTTTTTTGAGACCAAGTCTTGCTCTGTTGCCCAGGCCGGAGTGCAGTAGCACATTCTTGGCTCACTGCAAGCTCCGCCTCCCAAGTTCAAGTGATTCTACTCCTTCAGCCTCCCGAGTAACTGGGACTACAGGTGCCCACCGCCGCGCCCGGCTAATTTTTTGTATTTTTTTGGGCGGGGGGTGGGACAGAGTCTCACTCTGTCTCCCAGGCTGCAGTGCAGTGGCACGATCTCGGCTCACTGCAAGCTCCGCCTCCCGGGTTCACGCCATTCTCCTGCCTCAGCCTCCCGTGTAGCTGGGACTACAGGCAACCGCCACCACGCCCAGCTAATTTTTTGTATTTTTAGTAGAGACGGGGTTTCACTGTGTTAGCCAGGATGGACTCGATCTCCTGACCTCGTGATCCGCCCGCCTTGGCCTGCCAAAGTGCTGGGATTACGGGCATGAGCCACCGCGCCCGGCCAGGGCTTTTGCATTTAACATCTCGTAGCTTCCCTGCTGGGCTGCGAACAGCAGGTTCAGACTATATCATGACCATCTTTCTTCTTCCCCAGGAAAGCACTCACACGTGTTTGATGAATTACTGTTTCCACTGGTCAAGGCGCACATGCAGTAAAATGTCTGCACCACTATAAACCAATTCCCCCTAGTTTTTCCTATGAAATGATGGAAACATCGCCTGGTCTTTGTAACTGTAACACCAGCACAGGGAACGATCATTGGTCCAGGCTCACTTCATCCTGACTGAGCTGTGGAGACCTTCCAGGGGAAGAAACAGATTTGATGGAAGGGCAGATTTTTTTCTACTCTGAAAGAAAAAGCAAAAATCATGCCCCAAAGAAATTAGACCAAACAACGTATTCTTTTAGTAGAAAGTAAATCCAGTAAAAAAGGCCCGCTGCCGAATTGGAATACATCTGAGGAATGGAACGGATGATTGGCCAAGACATAGTCTGATGAGCGTGGATGTCTGAAAGACTCCGGGGATTTGGCCTGGTGAAGAAAACCCAGACAGGGACATGTGGCAATTCTCAAGAACTGACAACACTGTCAGCTGGAATATAGGTTTATTCTATGTTGCTCCAGAGGCCAAAAGTAAGAATAATGTATAGAATTACAAGAAGGCAAATGAAATTTCGTTTCAAAAAGAAAATTAATCGTTCATGCTACCTGGAAATGAGGTGGTCCACACTGTGCTCGCATCAGAGTTTTCAAGGCAAGTCAGTGGCCTCATGTCCAGGTAGGACGGGTGCAGATAGGGCATAGAACGGCTGTCAAATGGAATGACTCTGCCAGTGTTTAGGACTCTCTGTGAAAGAGTTTCATCTGAGCCAAACTAAAGTGCTTAAAACCTATGCAGATGATCAAAACAAAGTATAAGAATGAGCAAATCGATATTAGCATTAGCTGAGAAGAGTTGATTAGGCAAAGTTCTACATAGCAAAGGTTGTTCCCACCAGTCAGAAGGGTCCCTCTTTCCCCTTCTCTATCCCAGTTCTTTCATTTGATGCATAATACCACAGACAATATTATGAGCAGAAAAATCAAAAGCAGTATGAAATGTTAGGTTCCTTAAGGTTCAACAAATGGTAACTTCATCTGTAATAAACTTTTAGAACACCTAAGCTTATTAGCCAGTTGTATTAAAATTTTTCTCATAAATTATTATAAAAAATAATGTTTACAAATCAAAGATGATGATTTTGTGTATTCACCAGATTGATGTTTCTAAAGTAACATGGTCCCTTAAATCCTTAAAACATGCTTTAAAAGTGCCAGTGCACCCGCCGGGCAAGGCAGCTCACATCTGTAATCCCAGCACTTTGGGAGGCCGAGGCGGGAGGATCATGAGGTCAGGAGATCGAGACCATCCCGGCTAACATGGTGAATCCCCGTCCCTACTAAAAATACAAAAAAATTAGCTGGGCAAGAAGTCCCAGCTACTTGGGAGGCTGAGGCAGGAGAATCGCTTGAAACCTGGAGGCGGAGATGGTGGTGAGCCAAGATCACGCCACTGCACTCCAGCCAGGGCAACAGAGCGAGACTGTCTCAAAAAAAAAAAGTGCCAGTGCCCCATGTCCCCTGAATTTCACCTAAATTCTCTATAGTCTTATTTCATATATCTTTGCTTTTTATGAGAAAAAATAGGAAGATTTGGAAAGACCAGCAATTTCGTTGTTTCTCTGATTTAACAAATGTATTAATTATTTTATGTGTCAGCTCTTAGCAATATTAGGTTTAAAAGGGATTTGGTTATAATTTTATTTGAATGACATCAAGTTTTATGTGTGATAAGTTTATAGAAGTCTCTTTCTGTTCATTTCCTGTGAAACTGGGCATTACAGTGGTTGTTACTTTTTCTCTACAGGTCTTCCTCTAAGTGTGTATCACAAACAAGTAATCAAGGGATTAAAAATCTTTACCTATGTAGCTTTTATAATATTAAAAAAAAGATTTTTTGTTTAGGAATTATGAAGTGGACCAAATATATTACTCCACTTTCTTTAGCAGCTTTATTAAGATACAGCACACGTACCATGCAATCCTATCATTTGAAGTATGCCATTCGTTCGGTTTTAGCAATTCACAGAGTTCTGCCTCCATCAGCACAGCCAGTTTTAGAACATTTTCGTGACTCCGAAAAGAAACGCTACACCCTTTAGCCATCACCCCTCCCCCTTATTCCTCTAGTTTGTAATTGCTTGGTTTATGAGCTGCTTGTCTTTATATTAGTGGCTGCCATCCAAGAGTAAAAGTTAAAGGGCTTTACTCCTGTGGGAAGTAAGATCAGAATATTCCGGATCTGGCCTGGGCTCTTGGGCTGTCGCGTCAAGGAGGAGAGAAGTGTTCTTGGCAGTACCCCTGCCACTTATATTTCTTTGGAAGGTTCTACTGTGCTCAAGTTTGGAGAACTGAACTCAACAATGTCTTAACCAGAAACTTCTGTTTCTTAGAGCTAATGGAAGAAACTATGTTTCCCAAGAAAAGCACCCCACAGACAAAATCGTCCAGCATATTGGTGTTATATAGTCTTATTGATAAAGCATATTAGGTAGTTAAATAACTTATGAAGTATTATAGCTCTGCTGTCAAATTTCCTTAAATCTCCTTACTTGAAAACTAATCTCCAGATCCCATTAGAAATAACTAAAGAAATAGACTCATGGAGTCTGTATTGCCACTGTAGCACCACTCCGAATCACTCAAAGAAGAGTAACAGACCAACATAGCAGGTAAAACAAGGGACAGGCACGTAAGTTTAGAAGCCCTAATGTATTTGAAAGCAAAGTAGATGTCTTATTATAATGGAAATTAGACCATTGATGCTTATTGATATCTGGATTACATAATAACTACTATTACTAAACATGAACCATATATGAATTATAATTTTGACACAGCATATAATCAATTGAATTACAGCTGGTGAACCTAATTTTAAAAAGCATTCTTATTCTTTTTTGTTAGAAAATACACACTGAAGAATTTAGAGATAAAAAGGCCTCATGCTGCAATTGACTCAAATGGTTCAGAAAAAATATTATGTAAACATGTATGTGTATGTATGTACATACATATGTACATATAAATACACTTATGGAGAGGGAAAAAAGAATAAAAATAAGCCAAAGTAGTAAAATGCTAACATATTATGAAGGATATCTTTTACATTGCCTGTAAGTCTGAAATTACATAAAATTTTTTTAAAGTTTTCAAACAGAGACCTTCAGGATGATCAATCACAAAGATAACTTTGGGCTGGGCATTGTGCCTCATGCCTGTAATCCTAGCACTTAGGGAGGTTAAGGCGGGTGGATCACCTGAGGCCAGGAGTTCAAGACCAGCCTGACCAATGTGATGAAACCCCATCTCTACTAAAAATACAAAAAATTAGCTGGGCATGGTGGTAGGTGCCTGTAATTCCAGGTATTTGGGAGATTGAAGCAGGGGAATCGTTTGAACCCAGGAGGGGGAGGTTGCAGAGAACCGAGATTGCGCCATTGCACTCCAGCCTGGGCAACAAGAACAAAACTCTGTCTCAAATAAATAAATAAATAAATAAATAAATAAATGAAGATAACTTTGGTAGAACTGTAGGTAGGCTTTATAAATAAAACAACAGAGTTACAACACAGATTTCTACAGCAAGAGGGACTTCCATCCATGATGTTTTTGGCATTAGTTTTATGCTAATAATTAATAATATAAAACCATGTGTTATAATATTAATAATAAACACGGTTTTATATTAGTAATAATATAAAACAAACATGGTTTTATATTATTAGTAATAATATAAAACAAACATGGTTTTATATTATTAGTAATAATATAAAACAAACATATAATATAATACATGTTAATTACACATTAATTATATTACATGTTTGCATAGACTTGGGGAAAAGAGGTGAAACTCAAAATGTCTATTACTTCTTTTTGTCTGGTACATAATTTCTTTATTATAATCCCACGTCTGTAGGAATGAGGTAAATCTTGGCAATTGAAAAAATATTTGCTAGAAAGAATGGACTGACAGCTAATTATTTGTTTGCCGGAAATTTGTTTGCAGGAAGAATTTTTATTTTCCTAAAAAATTCACTATAGATTTCCACTAAGAGTTAATAAGCTCACCAATACATTTAAAGGACAGTTTAATTTATGAGCTCATTTAATTCCTCAGGGAAGGCCAGGCACAGTGGCTCATGCCTGTAATCCCAGCATTTTGGGGGGTTGAGGTGAGTGGATCACGAGGTCAAGAGATCGAGACCATCCTGGCTAACACGGTGAAACCCCGTCTCTAAAAAAAATATAAAAATTAGCCAGGCACCTGTAGTCCCAGTTACTCGGGAGGCTGAGGCAGGAGAATGGCGTGAACTCGGGAGGCAGAGCTTGCAGTGAGCTGAGATCGTGCCACTGCACTCCAGCCTGGGCAACAGAGCAAGACTCCATCTCAAAAAAAAAAAAAAATTCCTCAGTGAATGATCAGAGAGGACCCTAAGGTGTCCCTTCAAGTACCCACTATGTTGATGGATTCTAACTTCCAGGAGCAATAGGCTTGGCATAGCTTTGCGTTGAATCTGGGCTTGACTGAAAAGAGTGCAGTGCTGGGCTAGTGGCGTCTGTGCTGTGTAACCTAGGGCCTGGGTGTCTAAGGCACAGGCTGTGTATTTGAAATTCTAGTACTGGGGCATCAGTGATTCTCAATGGTTCTCAATCTAGGGCAGTCCCTAAGGGGCTTTAGAAGGACATTTTTTAGGACATTTTTGTGTTGCAACAATTGGGGGTGATTTAGCTTTTAGTAGGAGAACCTGGGACATTCAACATCCTGAAGTACAGAGCTCGCAGCAAAGCCACTTTCCACTTAGAAGCCGTTAGTGCTCCCATAGTGATCTGCGAGTTCTCTGGAGCCAGCCTCCTGAGTCCATGACCCTGATGAGGTCCATCTGTGTGTCTGCTAAATCCTGTCCTGAGAACTTCTCGTCTTATGCCCAGAAGTGCATGGCTATCAGAGGGCAGTGTTCACTGGTGGGCTGCTTAGCCTGTTTTGTCTAGAAGAGGACAAAGATCTCCATGGGCAATAGGATGACTCAGCCTGTCCCCTGTCCTTCTCTTGGTTCTTGCTACTCCTGGCTGAGGTTCAGCTTCTGTGATGAACTGCATCCTGGCTTCCTTCTCATGTTATCTTTGTCCTTACGGAATACTGAAGCAGGGCAGTAAGGGCGGCAGGAAAGTCTACCTTTCCTGTGGGCAGGAGACTTGCACAGTCTCCCGATTAGCTGATCTTTCCTTCTGGAATACAGGGAATAGAGAATGGCAGGAAGCATTCCAGAAGGAAAGATCAACTAATGATCTTGGCACTCAACTACTGATTATGACACTGTATGTGTGTGTTAATGGTTTTGATCCTTACCCAGATGAAATAGTGTGGGGGGTGGGGAAAGGGAACTATCAGGCTGTGCCTGCAGTCTCAGCACTTTCGGAGGCCGAGGCCAAAGCCAGGGGATCGCTTGAGCCCAGGAGTCCAAGACCAGCCTGGGCAACATGGTGAAACCCCTGTCTCTACAAAAATACAAAAATCTAGCCGGGCGTGGTGGTGTGTGCCTGTAGTCCCAGCTAACATGTGAGGATGAGGTGGGAGGATCACTTGAGCCTGGTAGGTTGAGGCTGCAGTGAGCTGTGATCACACCACTGCACTCCAGCCTGTGTGACAGAGACCCTGTTGATGGTGACAGGAGACAGACACATTCCTAGGCAGACAGGGACAGGTCCCCGGTGAAACCCAACCTTCAATCCAAAGAGAGCCTAAAGCCCAAAAACCAAGCTCCTAGTTCCAGATAGAGCCCATAACCAGCATGAGAACTTCTATCATCATCTTACCCTGTCTCTCTCTATTGGTTCCTTCTCAATGATACCGTTTTTTTGTTTGTTTGTTTTTGTTTTTTTTTTTTCTGAGATGGAATCTTGCTTTGTCGCCAGGCTAGAGTACAGTGGCATGATCTTGGCTCACTGCAACCTCCGCTTCCCAGGTTCAAGTGATTCTCCAGCCTCAGCCTCCCGAGTAGCTGGGACTACAGGCACGAGCCACCACGCCCAGCTAATTTTTGTATTTTTAGTAGAGACAGGGTTTTACTGTGTTGGTCAGGATGGTCTCGATTTCTTGGCCTTGTGATCTGCCTGCCTCAGCCTCCCAAAGTGGATGATGCCTTTTAACCAGTCAAATGGTACTTTTACCAAAACCTACTTGTGGACCAGTCAGCATGTGCTACCCCATTCTAAGCCCATAAAAGCCTCCAACCTCAGCCTCACAGAGGGCTACCTGCTCATGGGCTCCTCTTGCAGCTGAGTGCTGCCCACTCCAGGGTCCCCTCTCCACTGAGAGCTTTCTTTCTGTCACTCAATAAAAATCTTCTCTGCCCTACTCACTCTCCAGCGCTGCCCATCTTATTCTTCTTGGTCACAGGACAAGAACCCTGAACTCGCTGAGCTGTGGGCAGCGGGTAGATATGAGCTGTAAGTGTCCCTGCTTGCCAAGCTGTGGGCAACAGGAGTGAAAGAGCGGTAGAATGCCCCTGCTCCCTGAGCTGTGGGAGTGAAAAAAGCCGCTGAGTGTCACACCCTTTTGCTCGCCAAGCTGCAAGCGGCTGGAATAAAAGGGCTTATGGCAAAGCTCCCACTCACTGAGCTTTGGGAGTGAAGAGCTGCATTTCTTGGGAGTTTAGATGTTGGGACTCCCCAGTCAAGAGCTGCAACATCCCTTGGAGCTCCATGGTTGCTGGCATCTCCAAGTTTTTTGGTGCCACTGTGTTCCCCTTGTCTAGACGGTGGCACCCAACACAGAAGCTGCTTGTTGCACACCTGGTCCAGCTGTGGACTGAGGGTGGAGCCTTAGCAGGCATAGGATCTGGGTTGGGAGAACCACAGAGTACAGCCTGCTGGCCAAGTGGGCAGAGTGAGCCTGTAGGCCCAAGCAAGGCCCTGGACACAGGTCACCACAACTGCAGAGATTTCTGGCTGGCGAAGTGGCACCGAGGGACTCCTGTAACACTGTAACGCTCCCTCCCAAGCAAGCAGGGAGAAAAAAGCCGCTGTGCACTGTTTCCTCCCGCTCACCGAACTACAAAAGCCGTAACACTGTAAAAAAAAAAAAAAGAAAAGAAAAGAAAAGAAAAGGAAATGAAGGAAATGTGATAATGCTACTTAGGACCCTACTAACATTTTCTATTTCTCAATTAGGGTTTGAGGCACGGGTTCAAGTCGTACCTTTTAGGCGCCCCTGGAATTTGGTTTCGATAGCTTCTTGAGTGGCCTTTTGAAAAATTTGGCTCCCCTCTCCTCTTTGGGGTTTAAATAACTGATTAAAATGCTTCGCTTTTTGTCATCTTTGAAAATATTTTCAAAATATGTCCTACCAACCATTAAAGTTTTATCACCATAATCTCACTAGGGCTAATTTGTTAATGGGGAAGCTGTTGTTATTGGCCAAGCCTCCTCTCCCCAGGCTGCATGGCAGGGTGCCCCATTCTCACTATACCCCTGTCTTCTAAATAGCAACATAATTACCTTTATAAGACAAGCGACTCTGCTTCCAGCTACTCTGATTCCTGCAGAGACCAACTGAGAGACTTTTTTGAAGTCACAGACAGAGACACTTTGTCTTTTTGAAGCCAGCTACCCTAACAAAAGCCAATTCAACTAGTTTTAAGGTGGCTATCACATAAAAATAAATGAAGAAAAACAAGGCTTACATCTCTGAACACAGTCAAAGGACAATACAAGGCTGGACGCGGTGGCTCATGCCTGTAATCCCAGCACTTTGGGAGGCCAAGGCAGGCAGACCACCTGAGGTCAGGAGTTTGAGACCAGCCTGGCCAATATGGCAAAATCCCATCTCTATAAAAAATACGAAAATTAGCTGGGCATGGTGGTGGGCACCTGTAATCCCAGCTACTCGAGGGGCTGAGGCAGGAGAATCGTTTGAACCTGGAAGGCACAGGTTGCAGTGAGCCGAGACCACGCCACTGCACTCCAGCCTGGGCAACAGAGTGAGACTCTGTCTTAAAAAAAAAAAAAAGGGCAATATAAAAGCTATGTGTGTGTGTGCATGTGTGTGCATGTGTGTGCGTGTGTGTGCGTGTGTGTGTAGTTTTGACTCCTAAAAAGCACCACTTTGAGAGAAGAAAACGGAAATTGAAGCAGTCGAAAATCAAATTCCTTTGAGTTTCTCCTGTGACTCAACCTTTCAAAACTTCTCATCGGCCCTGACCCCAGGCTGTCCGGCCACCTCCCTTTCTTTCTCCCATCCCTTCCTGAGTCCTTCATAAGAGCCTCTATGAATTTAAGCGATTGAGGAGCAGGCAAGAAGAGAGAACTGTGGCCATTTCTCCAAAGAAACAGTTGTCTGGCATCTCGGTAATATGCTGGTAGTCAGTGTCATGTGAGAACCTCCCAACCTCAGCACAGCGTTTGTTCTGTTTCTCCAATGCTGCCAGAAGCACTGGGGTCATTACCTTGCCCATGATCCACCTAAATTATAGCAAGGAAACCACTGTTAACATTTCCTTCCAGCAAAAGCCTGTGCAGGGAGGCGGAGGACCTGTGTTCATCTAAACTGTAGCTAATTGAAGCGGCCACTTGAGGCACTGTGGGAAACAATCAGATAGTTACAGCCATTGACAGATTCCATGAGAGGGAGGAGGAGGAGCGGCCCTGAGTTCATGCTTGTAGCTTGCCGATGGCCCTGTGGGTTCACACTCCTAGTCTACACTTCTGTAAATGATTTCCATAATAGAAGCTTAGAATACTTTGTTAAATCAAACAAAAGTTAGTAACAGTTATTGAGATTTCTGCCTAAATACTTTCCTAGAGAGACCTTGCTCGTCAGGTCTCCCTGGATTCCCCTAGAGGAAACAGAACCTTCTTCCTTACCCTGTATGATTTTAGCTCCTTGCCAACCTATATATGTGACATTTACATGAGTCACCTATGTAGGTGTTGCAATGTGTATACAACAAAACATTCTATTTAAATTATTTTAATGTATGCAATTTTAAATATATTACATATTTATTTCATATTAAACAATAGTTTGAGGATCTGACTTAAAACATGTCTCAGTTTTGCCTTGATAACTCAGTCAATGAGTATCAAATACTCAACTTGATCTTAGGGGAGGATGATGCATCCGTGTGTGTGTGTGTGTGTGTGAACTCTTCTTCATTTGGCATCTGCCTCCCCTCCTGAAAAACAGTCTCCAAGAAAGCAGGAACTTGGTCAGTTTTGCATATCACTGTTACATAGGAACGAAGAACTGAAATTTGCAGTTCAATAAAGATGTTGCGTGAGTGAATAAAATGAGCATATAACTACTAATACTATATCTTGTTTGGTTTTGTTTCAGTTGTGAATTAAGAAAAATTTTTGAACCAAAGAGAAAATAATTTTTAGAAATAAGAAGTTAAGATTTTTTTTTTTTTGAGATGGAGTTTTCTGTAGCCCAGGCTGGAGTGCAATGGTGCCATCTTGGCTCACTGCAACCTTCACCTCCCAGGTTCAAGTGATTCTCCTGCCTTAGCCTTCCAAGTAGCTGGGATTATAGGCACGCACCACCATGCCTGGCTAATTTTTGTATTTTTAGTAGAGATGGGGTTTCACCATGTTGGCCAGGCTGGTCTCGAACTCCTGACCTCAGGTGATCCACCTGCCTCGGCCTCCCAAAGTACTGGAATTACAGGCGTGAGCCACCACACCCAGGTGAAGAAGGTAAGATCTTTATAGTACGGAGTTATTAGAAGAGCTTGGCAAAGCAGTATCCCATTTTCCTTTAGACTTGACCACTGTTGCTCACTCCGCCACTTGTGTATCTCACAGAAAAGAAAGAATTGCCAGGCGCCTGGAAGGGATTGAAAATGACACCCAGCCCACCCTCTTGCAGAGCTGCACAGGGTTGGTGACTCACCGCCTGCTGAGGAAAACATCCCTCGATACATGCGAGCCAGCGACCCTGCCAGCCCCCACATCGGTGAGCGTGGAGCTGGGTGGCCCATTTTCCAGCAGGCTGCCTGGCTGGTTACACGTCGCCTTTTCCACCCAGTGGTATCAGAACATAAGATATTCCACAGAAGTAAATTGTGTGGATATATATATATTTTTAAGACAAGGTTTCACTCTGTCACAGAGGCTGGAATGCAGTGCCACAATCATAGCTCACTGCAGCCTTGACACTTGGGCTCAAGCTCCAGGGTTCTCCCACTCCAGCCTCCTGAGTAGCTGGGACTACAGGTGTGCATCACCATGCCTGGCTAATTTTTTTAACTTTTTTTGTAGAGGTAGAGTCTCACTATGTTGCACAGGCTGGTCTTGAACTCCTGGCTTTAAGTGAGCCTCCCACCTTGGCCTTCCGAAGTGCTGGGAATACAGGTGCAAGTCACTGCACCTGCCCTAATTTTTTATTAAATGTATTTGGTTTTTGTTTATTTATTATTACTATTATTTTAGAGACAGAGTGTCACTCTGTCACCTAGGCTGGAGTGCAGCGGCCTGATCACAGCTCACCGAAGCCTCAACCTCCCAGGCTCAAATGATCCTCCCACCTCAGCCTCCTGTGTACTTGGGACTACCAGCGTATGCCACCATGCCCAACTATTAAAAGTATTTGTTAAAAACAGCAACAACATGTATGTCCTCTCTGCCCCGCCTCACAGATATGGCCTTCCATATCACAGTAGTATGAAATGATTCCTCTTGGCACATTGTTGGGTAACTGAGGGCCAGTCATTTTCCTCCCTTGACTGGGGCCCTCAAAGGCAGTAACTTTTTCTGCACCCTCAGGGCCCAGCATAGGATCCGTGCTCTGAGATAGGGGCCTCTCAAGGTTCTTAGCCAGCACAGGGAGCAGCTGCTCTCAGCAGGGAGCATTAGAGACAAAGCTGCACCTTGAATGGTTATGGTTCTTACTCTGGATATGCAACAAAACATTCTATTTAAGTTATTTAATGAAGGCATTTTTAAATAAATTGCGTACTTCTTTCATCTTAAACAGTATGTTGAGGGCGCATGACTCAGCTTTTCCCTAATCACTCAGTCACTGTTGTCATCAAATATTCAAGTTGACCTTAGGAGAGGAGGATGCACACAGGGCTGCTCTTCCCACCACAGTCCCTGGCTCTGAGGCGCTGTTGCTGCTGCTTGTTATTTTTTATTTTATTTATTTATTTATCTTTGAGATGGAGCCTCACTCCTGTTGCCCCGGCTGGAGTTTGCAATGGTGCAATCTCAGCTCACTGCAACCTCCTCCTTCTGAGTTTAAGCAGTTCTTCTGCCTCAACCTCCCAAATACCTGGGATTACAGGCACCCACCACCATGCCTGGCTAATTATTTTTTGTATTTTAGTAGAGACGGGATTTCACTATGTTGACCAGGCTGGTCTCGAACTCCTGACCTCAGGTGATCTGACCGCCTCAGCCTCCCAAAGTGCTGGGATTACAGGCGTGAACCACCATGCCTGGCCGTTTTGCTGCTTTTTATAGCCAGTGTTTTCTAGTTTCTTCTTCAGAGAGAGCTGTTGATCTCACTTCATGATGATATCAGTTTGTCTCTATAGTTTCTAATTTTCTGTGGTCAGAAAACTAGAGATCTAAATATATATGTATATATGGCTGGGCGTAGTGGCTCATGCCTGTAATCCCAGCACTTTGGGAGGCCGAAGCAGGAGGATAGCTTGACCGAAGGAGTACAAGACCTGCCTGGACAACATAGCCAGACCCCACCTCTTAAAAAAAATTACAAGCATGAAAAATCAAGAATAGACAGATCAGAGTCCCAAAATTTATAGCCAGAATAAACCCTACTGTATGTGAAATGTTAATCTGTGTGGCATACAATAGTTTAAGCATCACACACTAGTGAGAAAAGGAAGAATTATTTAATGAAATAGTAGTGGAAAAACAGGTTCGCCAGGGGATGGGGAGAGGCATATTCCTCTTCCCACTTCATACCAAACCCAATAGTTAGTTCTAGTTACTCATGTGATTAGTGTAAAGTAAATAATGGAAACGCGAGGTGAACATTTAATTCAGGGAAAGCACAGAAACAGCAGAAAAGAAAAAAAGTTTACACAAAACAATTTTAAAAACCCACTATGAATCAATAGGACACTGTACAATAAGCATAAGCGGGTATTCCAGAGAAGAAATAGAAAATACAAATAGCTGATACACAAATGAATAAATGCATATCTTCTCTTTTTCTAGTAATGAAGGACTTAAAAACCATTCTGTGTTTATGAGGAAGTATATATCGCAGATGCAAGCGTAAATTGATGCAGACTTTATGGAAATTAATTTGACACTCTAGTAAGTCTTAAAATGATGTACCCTTCGATAAAGCCATTCTACTTTTATGAGTCTCTTGTGAGAGATATCAGAATATCAAACTGATTCGAAGTTAGAAACAACTTAGATACCCAGCAATATGGGAAGGATTCAGGTCATAATGGAATGCCTGTTAGACTGTTACAACCCTTAAAAAACGATGTCTTCAAAATAGATTTCCAAATGTGGGAGAATATTTTATATAAAACATTAATAGCATTAAATATTTTATTTTATTATTATTTTTTGAGACAGAGTCTTGCTCAGTCACCGGGCTGGAGTGCAGTGGCACGATCTCGGCTCACTGCAACCTCTGACTCCCTAGTTCAAGCGATTCTCCTGCCTCAGCCTCCTGAATACCTGGGATTACAGGCACGCGCCACTACACCCAGCTAATTTTTTAGTAGAGACTGGGTATCACCATGTTGGCCAGGATGGTCTTGATCTCCTGACCTCATGATCCACCTGCCTTGGCCTCCCAAAGTGTTTGGATTACAGGCGTGAGCCACTGCACCTGGCCTTCATTAAATATTTTATATAGAAAAAATCAATTATATAAAAGACTAGAATATATAAAAAGGAATATATAAAAATGCCATTATTAGTGTGGAGGGTGATTATTGGTTATTTGGGTTTTTACTTTCATTTGTCTTCATGTTAGACATTTTCTTCTCTTTCATTCTTTTTTTTTCAGAAACAGGGTGTTGCTGTCTTGCCCAGGCTGGAGTGCAGTGGCAGTATCGTAGCTCACGGTAGTCTTGAACTTCTGGGCTCAAGCTATCTGCCCATCTCAGCCTCCTGAGTAGCTGGGACTACAGATACTTGCCATCATGCCCAACTAATTAAAAAAAAAAAAAACTTTTTTGGTAGAAAGAGGGTCTCACTATGTTGCCCAGACTGGTCTCAAACTCCTGGCCTGCAGCCACCCTCCCACCTCGGTTTCCCAAAGCACTGGGATTACAGGTGTGAGCCACCATGCCAGGCCCATATTAGACATTCCCTACATCAGGCGCGTGTGCTCTAATTAGAAACAAAGGGTAGGACGCGGTGGTCACGCTTGTAATCCCAGCACTTTGGGAGGCTGAGGCAGGCAAACACCTGAGGTCAGGAGTTTGAGACCATCCTGGCCAACATGGTGAAACCTCATCTCTACTAAAAATACAAAAAGTTACCCAGGCATTGTGGTAGGTGCTTATAATCCTATCTACTCAGGAGGGGGAGGCAGGAGAATCGCTTAAACCCAGGAGGCGGAGGTTGCAGTGAGCCGAGATCAGGCCACTGCACTCCATCCTGGGTGACAGAGCGAGACTCCATCACAGAAAGAAAAAAAAACAAGCCTGTAATCCCAGCACTTTGGGAGGCTGAGGTGGGTGGATCACGAGGTCAGGAGATCAAGACCATCCTGTCTAACATGGTGAAACCCCGTCTCTACTAAAAAAACAAAAAATTAGCCAGATGTGGTGACAGGCGCCTGTAGTCCCAGCTACTCGGGAGGCTGAGGCAGGAGAATGGCATGAACCCAGGAGGCAGAGCTTGCAGTAAGCCGAGATCGCGCCACTGCACTCCAGCCTGGGTGACAGAGCGAGACTCCATCTCAAAAAAAAAAAAAAGGAAAAAAGAAAAACACTTCTGTAAAAGAAAGAAAAGCCTGGTGAATAATGATATGGGCCACGTTGTTATGGTTACTCTCAGATCCCGGGAAACCAGCATCCATCACTTGTCCATTGATAACACCTCAATTGTCTGGTGTCTTTCCCAGAGGACTCAACTCATCCTGTGGTCTCCAACATGAAATACTAAACTCTATAAAAAAGGGTAAGTCAATAAGGGGAAATAATCACTGAACAAGGATGGAGGCACTCCGGAGTGAAGGGGCTGAGCTTAAGTTAAAGCCATGCCTTAGGGGGCTTGCAGAACATGCGCATAAACAGCCTTTGTAGATTTCACTGCAGATCTCAGACTTCTTCAGCAGTCCAGGTAAATAATCACTTTAAGCGAACACACCTAAGTGAGAAACTGGTCCTTCACAGCATGGGCACCCAGGTGTGTGCTGTGTGCAGGTGCAGTAGAGAGTGTCACTCTATGTGTAAATACGTGTCTTTGCTTGAAATCTGCACCTCTCATCCATGTGACCTTATTGTAGGCTGATCAAATGAAGGGGAGGAAACTTCTGATTCTCCTCTGGAAAAGCAAGCTCGATCCAAATACTGCACAGAAACCTCTGGCATCCACGGTGACTCACCCTATGGTTCGGGTACCATGGACACCCACAGTCTGGAGTCCAAAGCCGAAAGAATCGCAAGGTACAAAGCAGAAAGAAGGCGACAGCTGGCAGAGAAATACGGGCTGACTCTGTATCCCAAGGCCGACCCTGAGTATTTATCCCGCTATACCAAGTCCAGGAAGGAGCCTGATGCTGTCGAAAAACGAGGAGGAAAAAGTGACAAACAGGAAGAGTCAAGCAGAGATGCGAGTTCTCTGTACCCCAGGACTGAGACGATGGGGCTCAGGACCTGTGCAGGTGAATCCAAGGACTATGCTCTCCATGGGGGTGATGGTGCTTCTGACCCGGAGGTGCTGCTGAACGTAGAAAACCAAAGAGGAGGTCAAGAGCTGAGTGCCACCCGGCAGGCCCATGACCTGTCCCCAGCAGCAGAGAGTTCCTCGACCTTCTCTTTCTCTGGGCACAATTCCTCCTTCACTGAAGTGTCACAGTCCCCAAAGTACGTGCACAGCTCCTCCCTGCAGCAGGCGGCCTCCCGGAGCCCCTCCTACGGTGACTCGCAGCTACCCTCTGAGGCCCGACCCAGGTAAGCATCCAGCCCACGCTAACCAGCCTGAACGCCGGAGAATACCTTTTTTTTGCCTCTCTGTATGATAGGGTTTGGGTATTCTTAGCATCTTGTGGAGGTCGAGGCTCATTGGAGAAATACCATGGTATATGATTCTTTTGTTGTTGTTAGAGACAGGGTCCCACTGTGTTGCCCGGGCTGGAATACAGTGGTGCCATCACAGCTCACTGCAGCCTCTGACTCCTAGGCTCAAGCAATCCTCCTGCCTCAGCCTACCAAGTAGCTGGGGCCACAGGCATGTGCCACCCCCAGCTAATTTGTATATTTTTTGTTGAGATAGGATTTTGCTATGTTGCCCAGGCTGATCTCGAATTCCTAGCCACAAGAGATTCTTCTGTTCAACCTCCCAACACACTGGGGTTACAGGCATGAGGCCACACCTGGCCTAAGATCCTTAAATTTCCACAATATCAAAACAGGTTCTGGCAAAGCAGGAAGCCTCATGTTCTTTTTGTTTGTGTGTTTCTTATGTTCTTTTTAAAAATAAACTGAACAGGTGTCATGGGGACACCTTCATGGACTCCTCACTTCAGGACCCTCTTATTGGGTTTCTCACCCTCCTTTCATAGTTTATCTTTTCGTGGCTTTTCTGTAATTATATTAGAGACTGATGATTTTTGGTGATTGCTTTTGTTGCTGTGATTAGAATCACAAAACAGGAGCAGCACCACTAACCAGTGGAAGCATCTCAGTGAAGGGCACAGGAGTATGACTGCAATATATGTAGAACAGAACTAGAATGCCTAGTTCTGCAAGTATATCACACACCAGGACACAGGTATGTGTGAGAACCCCGCATTTATAAAGGTCAGCCATTAGAAAAACCACTGTGTGAAAGGATCCACTCAGGATAAGAGCAGCTCCCATTTGGAGAAATTGAAAAAGGTATAAAATTAGAAAGTCAGATGCCAGAAGAGTCAGTATGTTTATTTCCAAATTTTAATTTTAAAAGTGTGATGACCATATTAAAATTGCAATTTACTTAACTGTCCTGCTTAAAGGTTTGGGGTAATTGTCTAGATGGACTCAAGTTCAGACAGCAATAATTTCCCAAGTGAATTGAAAAGGGATGAGAACCTAAGCTCAGGCAGACTCATTCTGAAAGAAAAAGACTTATATGTGGGCAACACTGCTATTTATTTCCCATTGGGACAGAGGGGTGCACACCTGGTCATCTCTAAGTGGCAGTAACACATGTGAAGCAGACCCTTGTGGTACTGAAATGTTTTAACGCAAAGACCTGTCACTGCATACTCAAGCATCCAGACTAAAATACTTGGAGAGATCAGCTTCCAACAGAATTAAATACCGTAGATCCCAAGGATGCATTATGAGGACCTTTGTTCAGCCTTTTGCTTTAATTACTGGAAATGTAGGGACTATGAGTTACTATCTAATATTTTGAAATGAAGGTCTTTTGTTGGGGAATTTACATTTCATCGTAGAAACCATGTTCTTTGTTTAGTTATTCTCTACCAAAGGAAGTCCTTCATGTGTTTTGTGAGGAGGACAAAGAACCTAACAGACTCCAATTTAGAAAGATTATTGGAGATATTGCCCGGACGTGAGGGCTCACGCCTGTAATCCCAACACTTTGGGAGGCCGAGGTGGGTGGATCACCTGAGGTCAGGAGTTCGAGATGAGCCTGACCAACATTATTAAACCCCGTCTCTATTAAAAATACAAAAATCAGCTGGGCATGGTGGCATGTACCTATAATCCAAGCTACTCAGGAGGCTGAGGCAGGAGAATTGCTTGAACCTGGGAGATGAAGGTTGCAGTAAGCCGAGATCACACTCTAGCCTGGGTGACAGAGCAAGACTCCATCTCCAAAAAAAAACCCAAAACAAAAACAAAAAAACAATAATTAGCTGAGCGTGGTGGCAGGTGCCTGTAATCCCAGCTACTTGGAATGCTGAGGCAGGGAGAATTGCTTGAACCCAGGAGGCGCCAGACTCCATCTCAAAAAAAAAAAAAAAGATTAAAATAAGATTATTAGAGATATATTATTACATTGGTTTAAAAGAAATAAGGAATCTAATTTCAGATTGCCATATGATTACTGTTGAAGTCGTTATCATGGTATGTGAGTTAGTCACCTAGATCACATATAATAGATTCTCAATAAGATTATTAATCAGTTGTAATAGTAATTAAGACTTTATTGACCATTCCCCGTAAAAGGACAGGATACTTCATGTTTTGTGTGAGTTAAAAATCTTAATATTCAAAAATGTATATAATTTGTCTTAAGACCTAGCAAAAAGCATTGTTGACATATTGAGGCCTGTAACAAAATAAAACCACTTCTTTACAGGTTATTTTGAAGATACATATTACCTAGAAGTTTCCATAAACCAAGGCTTAGCCTCACAGTAATTTACTTCCAGGAAAAAGATTTAAAAGAATTAAGAAATTGTAAAGGACTTCTGGAAGAGGCATATCCTTTATTTTCTAAGTTATTTAAGGTGTACAGTTCTATGACTGATAGGCAAAGACACACAAATTAGTTTCTATATATTAGGAAAATATCTGAAATACATTTACATAAACAGGGATGGAAAATATGTGACAAATTTGACATTTTTAAAAAATTAAGATTTGGCTGGGCGCAGTGGCTCACACCTGTAATCCCAGCACTTTGGGAGGCTGAGGCAGGCGGATCACCTGAGGTCGGGAGTTCGAGACCAGCCTGACCAACGTGGAGAAACCCCGTCTCTACTAAAGATACAAAATTAGCTAGGCTAATTTTTATATGGTGCATGCCTGTAATCCCAGCTACTCGTGAGGCTGAGGCAGGAGAATCGCTCGAACCTGGGAGGCGGAGGTTACGGTGAGCCAAGATCACGCCATTGCACTCCAGCCTGGGTAACAACAGCAAAAGTCTGTCTCAAAATAAATAAATAAATAAACAAACAAACAAATAAATAAAAGATTTACATTGTAATGACGGCAGTTATTCAACTTTTAAAAATGGATTTAAAATGTATTAAAATTCTGCTTGTTCTTTATCTGGAGCCAGGAAATCCAAGTTTCAGAAAGTCATTGTCTGATTTCCATTTAGGGGGAAGTAAGATAAACCGAAACATACTTTGTAACCTAAAACAATAACAAAAGAAACCTCTTTGGTGACCTAAATAACCATAAGTGAAAGTAATAATGTCATCTGATATGGAAAAATGTAGCAGAAAAATTTAAGAAGATAATAAGGGAAGAAACAAAGTATCCTTAAATCACAATTTTAATGCTGTGGGGTTTTTTTTTTGGTGGATTTGCTCTGTCACTAAAATGGAATATTTTTCTCACTGCTACACTCACTTATCAGCTAGCTCTGCCAAACTTTTTGGCTGTTAAATCTCTGAAGCAACTCATTCCCTTTAATCATTTTATTCTGGGCTTACTAGCAAGAGGCTGTTTTCTTTTATTATTTAAATGTGAATACAACACTCATGAATATACCTTCAAAAGGCCAGCTATAATGTCCTAAACATTCAAATGTGAGTCCCATCTCCAATGCTGTTTTTGAATGTGCTCATGTACACTAACACCTGTACACACCTGTGCATATATACGGAATAGTCATTAATTCTCATACTTCACTGTACTGTACTCCTTTTAAACATTACAGGCTAAATGACAGTCTTTAGGACAATATTTACCTGAGTAATAAATTTATTTTACAATTCTTTAGTATTCAGTGTATATGATAAAGAAGATTTTTTAAAAATTAGTTAATTGATTGGTTGATATTACAGGATCTTTAGCTCAGAAATCCTGTTAGATGCCCAGGAATTCAGATGAATACATTGTTCTGAAGAAAACTAAGAATACACATAGTAACAAAATAGGTGAAGTAGAGAATAATAAGATACTTCCAGCCCCACCTCTCCAACCCTTCCAAACCTGTAAACTTGGAATTTCAGAAATGGTAATATTTGCAGGAGAGGTAGTGTTACTGATTAGGAACCATTCTTTGCTAATTCCACCGCTGTGAATTTTAGAATAAAATTCAAAGGGATTTGAGTCCTACCGATTATTTAAATTTTTAAACATCTGAGCTTCTGCTACTACTGGAAATTCTGAATCCAAAACTCTTGTTGAATTTGTTACTTTATGCATCTTATGTATCTATATAAAGGAAATGCACTGTCTGTTACTTTTATGAGTGGAGAAATTCACTGTCTCGAGTCCTGCTGCTGTGTTTGCTGAGCATTCAGCTGTCACGCTCTATTCTCTGGGAACTATGTGACTGGCAAAGAGAGTGAAATGCAAGGCAGACCTCATTTTCTAGTGGTGATCCACTCTAGAAAACCCTCGTTTGTTAGTTTTGTTTGTCATTACTGTACTGCAACCCCTCACCACTCCTTTCTCCTTAGCAAATGTTATCCTTAGTGGTCAGAACACGATATGGAGGTTTCATGTAGAACTGAGGCTGACACTGGACCCCTGGGAGAGTTGCCACTGGTGGATGATGGTCTGGGCAGGGCTGCCATGGATGCCAGAGAGCTGCAGATCCGCTCAGGAAATAGATCAGGGCACCCTCTGGAATGCAGCTTCTGCAACACCTTGACACGGTGCAGACTGAGCCACTAAGAAAGGAAGGGGCTTGTGCTAGGCACTTGGAGTTTATTTCTGATTGCATTTGCTCATCTCCCGATGAGAGGTTTTAGTCTAAAAACTGACTCCAGAGCCTCAAGCTCTCTTGGCTCAGTGTTCTGTTTCCATGCACTGAGAGAAGTGTCTCCAGGAGAGCATCGTGCTTGACCTTCCACGCTCCCGTGTCCACTAGCAGGCAGGTTTTCTGACACGGGCTGCGGGATTCAGGACAGCGCCTCATGGAGAAACATATATCTTGGGAGCCACTCTGTAAAGAACAGACCACTAGGTCCTCCTAACAGCTTGTTCTATTACTGGAATGGAATTGGCTTCACCTTTCAGTCCCTGTACCCCCAAACACCTGTGCTCCCTGCCATACTCTAGAATCCCAGCTGTTAAAATAGATGGGTAAGTCATTCCCTTTTCATTTTTTTCATTTCATCATGTTCTTATTGGCAAGCGACAATTCTTATTCTCTTTTTTTTTTTTTTTTTTTTTGAGAAAAGGTCTTGCTCTGTTGCCCAGGTTGGAGGGCAGCGACACAATCTCACTGCAGCCTTGACTTCCTGGGCTCAAGCGTTCCTCCTGCCTCAGCCTCCGGAGTAGTTGGGACTTAACAGGTGCACACCACTATGCCCGGCTAATTTTTGTATTTTTTGGTAGAGACGGGGTTCCACAATGTTGCTCAGGCTAGTCTGGAACTCCTGGCATTAAGCAATCCACCTGCCTTGGCCTCCCAAAGTGCTGGGACTGCACACATGAGCCACGGGGCCTGGCAGACAATTCCTATTCATTGGACTAAATATAAATATATCTCCCCAAACCCTAGCTACTATGTACACTAGCTAAAAACTCAAAGGAGTGTGAGATTTTAAACGCAAAATTTTGTCCTTGAGCCTGTGTCCTTGCAGATTTTGTACCTGTGCGTATCTGCAGAACAGTCATTAGCAGTTTTTCCAAACAAGTGACTTTTAGCAAATTAACTGTTAATTTTAATGAGATTCAGAAGTTAATAGCCATTCTTAACGTTTTATAATTAGAAGCTGGTATATAATTAGAGCTGGACACCCACATGGTGAAACTAATTTGACTGTGCTGGATTTGACTTCACTTTGGTAATAGGAAGCACTTTTTAGTCTGTAGACCCTTGGGAGTTGTAGGGAGTTAAAGCTGATCGTTATATATTATTATATACTTGGGGATACAACGCAAGCGCAACCCCTGGCCTTTATGAAAACTTGGAGTGAGTTATTATTTCCTGGTAATATAATTCCCTGCCAGCCAATTGCTGCATCAAAACAGTTCTGATACACCTGAAGTCACCACTTCCTTGTTCTGGTCCCCCGTAACCCTATAAGCCTCTCCCCTTGTAGGTGACCTCTGCCCTGTGAAGGGTTGGCTCACCCCAAGATTCCACAAAATAAATTATCTGTTTCTTTATGCGTACATAAAGGCTTTTTAAGTACCTTATGTAAATCCATATAAAGTGTTTCTACAGGGCCCCTGTTCTTTTTTCCTAAACTCTCTAACTTTTGTTTGTTTGTTTGTTTGTTCGAGATGGAGTCTCACTCTGTCGCCCAGGCTAGAGTGCAATGGCGTGATCTCGGCTCATTACATCCTCCACCTCCTAGTTTCAAGTGATTCTCCTGCCTCAGCCTCCCGGAGTAGCTGGAATTACAGACACCCACCACCACGCCAGGCTAATGTTCTTATTTTTCATAGAGGCGGGGTTTGGCCATGTTGGCCAGGGTAGTCTCAAACTCCTGACCTCAAATGATCGGCCCACCTGGACCTCTCAAAGTGCTGAGATTACAGGTGTGAGCCACCACACCTGACCTGTTCAAAGGACAAAACCAACAAACTCCCTGTTCGACAATGATGAAAAATAGCACTGACATAAAGAATCTTAGACTCTCAGAAACAGCAGTAACCCTGGAGATTGTTTAGTTAAAAAACCCATTTATACATGGGAAAAACTAAAGATTTAAAAAGTAACTTGATCAAGACCATAGAGCTTCTTTGACAAAACTGAGACCATAATTCGTCCATTCATTCAAGTTCTCTGCACCTCTCAGAGCTCTTTCCACTGCACACCACTCTCCGTTTATGTCAACGCTATTTTTCATCACTGGGGAAGAAGAGTTTGCTGGTTTTTTTCCTTTGAGGTTAGATATTTTAGGAAAGAAGATTAGGGCATTATAGAAACATACATATAGAGACGTCCATACTTATGGATTTGCATAAGGCACTTAAAGCCTTCTCAAAAAGAAAATGAAAACTTGTAGTCTAGGACGATTCAAACTCATTGGGCATCCTTCCATGTATCCATATATCATCGCTGTTGATTCGTGGGTTAACTTCAGCTCCAAGGTAGTTTAGCTAATCACTCAAGAACATTATGTTGAGCTTCCTGTGTGCCAGGCACTCTGCTCCTAGCTGGGCATATTCATTTTGTTTTGAGTATGAGAAATAACTACCACACAGTGGGGCAAACATGATTCTCCAGGTCAAGTTTGAGTGACATGGGAGTCCCGAGGATGGGGTATTAATTATTCCCCCTTGGGGAAGTGGTCTTAGTTGAACCAAGTCCTTAAAGATATGGTGTGTTTGCTAGATGTGGAAGGGAGGCTGCCCCAGGCAGGAAGGCACAGACGTCCAACACAGACCTGGAAGGAGGAATATGGGAGGAAGTGGAGAGCCAGGTGGGGACAATCACGGAGCACCTCAGATGACATGAGCAGGCATTTGCCCTTTTCTGTGTGGACAGTGGGAAGTGCCTGAAGGATTTTAAAGCAAGCACAATTGATCATGAATTTGGAAATATTGCTCCAAAGGAGTGTGGAGGATTGCTCTGAAGGATAATTGATTCCCATCAGGGAGGTCCATGAAGTGGTGGTTGCAGTTGCCCAGGCCTGAGATAATGAGGTCTCTGGTTCCAGTTGCGGCTTTGTCATTAACATGGCCCTATTTGGCATTTTTTTAGATAGTCTGGGAGATATTGATGGTAGGGTGATCAGATTTCTGGAGGAGGAATTGTAAACAAGTTTGACGACTAAAAGAGAGAGGAGAGAGGAGAGAGATGGAGGGCAAAGAGAGGTAAGAAGGAGAGGAAGAAAGAGATAGAGAACAGGAGCATGTAGGCAGGAGAGCACATGTACCTGGAATGATGGTTAGAAACTAACAAGATGAAATTTAATAAAGTCCTGTATTTGGAGGGGAAAAAAATCAGTGCACAAGTTCAAGACTGGGGAAACTTGATTAACAGCAGTTCATGGGAAACAGACCTAGGGGTTTTAGTTGACAGCAAGTTCTTTATATGACTGCCAAAGTGATTACTCCAATCTTGGGGGACATTAATGAAAGTGAGTTGCCAATAACACAGGTAGGCAATGGTCTCCCTGCATCCTGCAGTGGCCAGATTACATCTAGGTATCTCTTTCTAATAGGGCCACTGACAAATGTGTCCAGAGAAGAGTCCACCTTCCCATCTGCCCTGCTTTCCTGACCTTTCCAGGTTATTTTTTTGTTTGTTTTTGTTTTGTTTGTTTTGTAACTTCTCTCTGTCTTAATAGAAACTGGAATCATTTGTGGAGTCACTTCCACTTTCTGTGGTGTTTGGACTCTACACCAGTCTGCTGCCATCATCAGACTATGAGTTTCCCAGAAACATCAGAGCTGGAGCTTGGCTCAGCTTGGCATAGGGAGCCCTGATCTTGTCAGTTTGGCTTCTGGGTTGCTGATGATTGTACTGGAAGGGAAAAGAGGAGAAAGAGGTCATGAGCCAAATGAGGAGTCCCACAGATGCCACTTCACAGGTACCCTATGTCATAGGAAGGATATTCAAATGCCCAGGACCTAATGGGTACAAAAATAGAAGACTGAATAAGACCTGCTTGGTGATAATGCAACAGGGCAACAATAGTGTAATAATTGTGCATTTAAAAATAACTAAAAGTAGAATTCAATTGTTTGTGACACAAAGAATAGGGGATGGATACCCCATTCTCCACGAGGTGATTATTACGGATTGCATGCCCGTATCAAAACATCTCAGGTACCGGCTGGGCACAGTGGCTCACGCTTGTAATCCCAGCACTTTGGGAGGCCGAGGCGGGCAGATCACAAGGTCAGGAGATCAAGACCATCCTGGCTAACACGGTGAAAATCCATCTCCACTAAAAATAGAAAAATTAGCCAGGTGTGGTGGTGGGCACCTGTAGTCCCAGCTGCTCGGGCGGCTGAGGCAGGAGAATGGCATGAAGCCAGGAGGCGGAGCTTGCAGTGAGCTGAGATCGCGCCACTGCACTCCAGCCTGGGTAACAGAGTCAGACTCCATCTCAAAAAAATAAAAAACAAAAAACAAAAAAACTCGAGTATCCCATAAATACATACACTTACTATGTACCCACAGAAATTAAAAATTAAAACAAAAAACAAACACCAAGCACCCTAGATTATGGCTGTCAAACCCAGAAGAGGATTTTAGCAATTTTATCAGGATTCCTCCAGACACGGCACTGTGAATTTGCTATTAAGCCCATCTGTAAGTCTGATAAGGATGATTGCAGTGATAGCATTACTTGAATAAAAGCCTTAAGAGAAGGTTAGATACCTTGCCTTAGTCATTTTCATATCTCCTTCACTGCAACTGGCCATATCCAATAATACCGAGAGACCTAGAAAATAATTTTTGAATGAATGTTCTGCTGTTTTCTGTTTGCTTAAAGTGTCACCAAACTATCGCAGTGCTGTTTGAAATAGCCAATCTGCAAACAATCTGCAAAAAACCTATGAGACACTTGCACCTGAATGTAAATTATGTACAGTTTCCTTTATTGAGAAAGTCATGCTGTGAAGAAAATGTCAGCTGAACTACACAGCAGGCTTAGTGATGTTGTTAATTTCCCTTCTGGTGCGAGCCTTTTATCTAATCATGGAGCAGGGACACCAGTCGGTGGAACACACTGTGAGCAGCACTTGTTTATATGACAAGGCTCTTTCTACTTTGTCTGGGATTGGGGTTCTTGTATGTGGTCTGAGTCAGGCTGCTCATAAATATTATTAAACAGTAAATGCAAATCATGATAAGTGAGCAGAAAATCATCGGCCACTTGTGGAGCATTGTGAACTGAGTCCACAGCCCTAAAAGGCTGATTGTAGTCTAGTCTCATGATGAAAGCTGTCAAGTCCCCGATTACCTTGTTCTAGGAGTGGTGGCTCAAATTAGGAGATGAGGGGATGCCAATCCAGCCTCGCACCTTCCTCAGATTCCAGAATTTTCTGACAGTTGTGCTGTCTGCACATACCTCCTCTCTCCCTCCTTTCTGGGCTGCGCTTACAGGTTTCGGGCCTTCAGCACTGAGATGAGCTCAAAGGGAGACTGGAAGAAATTGGTTATCTCACATGTTTATCCTGCTTCTGCCCCCAGAAAATGCTACATTTTCATTACTAAAGAAGTCCTTACTCTGTAACCCAATTATGACATATTTTGATTATTTATTTATTTATTTATTTATTTTGTAACAGGGTCTAACTCTGTTGCCCAGGCCAGAGTGCAGTGGTGTGATCTCAGCTCATTGCCACCTCCACCTCCCAGGATCAATCGATTCTCCTGCCTCAGCCTCTTAAGTAGGGGGGACTACTGGACAACGCTACCACGCCCAGCTAATTTTTGTATTTGTTGGTAGAGATGGGGTTCCACCATGTTGGCCAGTCTGGTCTCAAACTCCTGACCTCAAGTGATCCGCCCACCTTGGCCTCCCAAAGTGCCAGGATTACAGGCATGAGCCACCATGCCTGGCTGACATATTTTTAAGATGAGATACAATTTACATCAAAAGCACAGATTTTAAAGATGCCGGTTGGTGAGTTTGGGTAAATGTATAACCATTATCCCAGTCAGGACAGGACAGGACAGTGTGCCTCTGTCCACCAGAATTGATTCTTGACTCTATGGGCAAAGACTGCTGTAGCCTCATAGTATCCTGTGTTCTACTCATTATGTTGTATAAAGCAAATCTCCCACTGTTAATTTCTTAACCAGACCTTAATTGTTTATCAAAAATAAGCATAATATTTTATGAAGGAATACTTCATAAAATAATAGCACACAAGATGAAAATAAATGAAAAAGAAGAATAAAAAGAAAAATACCATTCTTCAGATGTGATCTCTTTTTTTATTCATGCTTTTAAAAACTCACCTACTATTTTACTGTCTCTCTAAAACAATGCCTTCTGGACCCCAGAAGTAAATTTTGTACTTTGATGGATGATATATTTTAAAATCTGAGTTGGGCATCGCTTTGCCAACCCCTCAGTATTATGATCAGGCTGTGCTGCTCCAAGGTGGAAAGCTCAGTCCACAACCTTCCACTGCCTGACTCCATTGATTTTTATGTTGTTCATTGGAGAAACAAAGGAAGAAGGTAATTGGGTTCTGCAGAATTCATAGGTAATTGGGTAATTCTGCTGACGGTGGAACCGGCACTAGCAAGAGATCCACATCCGGTCAGGGTTGTGGCTGTGACCAGGAAGTTCTTGGTATCTTCCTTGCTTAACCTTAGAGTCCATGAACACTGGCATCCCAACCTCATTCTTACCCATTCAAGCCAAGGGAGCAGCCATTTTCCAGAATGTGGAAGCTTGTTGCTCTAGAAGGCTGGAAAGTGCAGGCTGGGAGGTCTCGTTGCACTGGGTCCAAACCCCATCCTTTTGTTACCAGCTGTGTGATCATGGGCAGTTAATGTCCTTTTCCCTTGCACCTCACCGTCTGCATCTATAAAATGGGGATGAGAAGGCCTCATAGAGTTGCTGTGGAGATTGTCATTGACCAGTTCGTCCATTCCAAGAGCATGTGAGACCTGCTGTTCGCCACACATAGCTCTGAGTGCCGAGGAGATGAATGTGAACAAAGTCTCTCTCTCCAGAGGCTGTCACATCCTAGTGAGGAGAGAGGGCTGTAATGGAGTGGGCGGGCGGTAGGGGTGATGTTAGTGAGACCACAGATCGGGGAGGGCCTCAGAGCCACCGCAAGGGCTTTGGGTTTGGTGCTACTTGATATGTGGAGCCAAAGGAGGGTTTCAACAAGAGGAATGATCCATCTGCCTTACATTTCAAAGCATTACGCTGGCTGCTAAGCGGAAGATAGACTTTAGGGGACCAGGATGAAAACAGGTAGAATAATGAGGGAGTCATCTTGGTGACATAGGTGAGAGACGATGGTGGCTTGAACTAGAATGATGCAGCAGCACAGGTGGTGGAAAGAGGTTATATTTTGAAGGTAACCGGGAGAACTTGCTGATGAGGTAGGAGTGGGGTTTGAAAGAAATAGAGGGATCAAAGATGAGTCTCCATTTTTTGGCCAAGGCAACTCACAGCAGGGATTTGCCATAGGGAAGACTCCAGAACAAGTTGGAACAGAGGGAAGTTGAGAGTTCATTTTCTGGACATGTAAATTTAAGACGTCTATTAGATATCCAAGTTGAAATGTCAAGAGCACCCTGGGGCTCTGTATCATGGGGGTGGGGAGGAGAACTCAGGTAAGAATGCTGATGGGGGAGGTAAGGGACAGAAGAGGGGGGTGACCAAAAATCGACACTGCTGCACGACTCAGAAGTGGCCGCATTCTGCGAGATCATGGCTCGCAGCGCCCAGGACAGCCTATGTACCATCAGTGTCTGATTTAGGCCTCCCCTCATCCCTCTCTCTTTTCCGTTTCGGATGGCAGATAACCTCACCCAAATACGTGCGGGAGCCAACCTCAAGGATCCTGAAAGACTTACTTGGAGAAATGCTTTCCTAGACCACTCCGCTTTACATGTACTAAAGACAAACTCAGGCCCTCCTGGTGAGGCTGGACTCACCCTGCTTAAAATCGCATGACTTCTGAATTGAGTCTCCATAAGTATTATGTCTTCAAAGCACAAAAAGAGAAATTCGTAAACTTTCTGTGCTGTGTTGACTATGAAGAAGGAAGAAGATAAGAAGCAAGCATTTTAAAAGGCTTGCTTGTTCTAGGAATGATGTTCTAGGAATGATGCCTTCACATACATTTGTTTATTTCTTATTTATTTATTATGTTTTAGATACAGAGTCTCACTCTATCACCCAGGCTGGAGTGCGGTGATACAATCCTAGCTCACAGCAACCTCAAACTCCTGGGCTCAAGCAATATTCCCACCTCAGCCCCCTGAGTGGCTAGTTCTACAGACATGTGCCACCACGCTTGACAAATTTTTAAATTTTTTATAGAGATGGGGTCTCACTATGTTGCCCAGTCTGGCTCAAACTCCTGGCTTCAAGAGATCCTCCTGCCTCAGCCTCCGAAAGGGTTGGGATTACAGGAGGCATGAGCTACCACACCTAGCCTGTTTGTTTCTTACTACATACAGTTGTATTTATTTTACAGATGTTCCTCATCTTATGACAGAGTTGCATCCCAATAAATCCATCATAATTTGAAAATATTGCAAGTCAGAAAAACAAAGGAAACATTAAGTCAAAAAATGCATTTAATACACCCAACCTACCTCAGATATGTTCAGACCACTCACATTAGCTTGGATTTGGACAAAGTCATCTGGCCACGCAGCACACTGTGGGGATGGGTCGTTCCCCTCACGGTTGTGTGGCTGGTGGCAATCTGGGAGCGGCGGCTCACTGCCTGTGCCCAGCATCGCAGGGGAGCATCACACCACACACCACCAGCCCAGGAAAAGAACAGAATTCACAATTCTAAGCACAAGCGCTCCTGAATCCCTATCGCTTCCACAACATCTTAAAGTCAATACATCTTACATTGTAAGTCGGAGACTGTCTATATACTCACACTTTGAGTATTCTCCACCCTGGCGGTAATCCTTTGGTTTTTGGCTGGTTCCATATCTCAGGTGTAACAAGCAAGTGGAGCCCAGCAAGTCCCCTGTGTCTGTGTGGGATTTCCATTTTATAAATACTGACCCAACATGCTTCCACAAGCCCCTGATGGAGTTTGATGGTGATGCTGACCAAGTTTTATTCTTGCCAGTGAAGGTCATGTTCAAAAAGTTGTATTGCACTTCGTTTACAAAGCCCTCTATTATACGGAAAGTGTTCAGCCTAAACATAACCCTGTGAAGGCAGCAGATTCGTTATAGGAACTTGATGTCATTTCCAACAGCAGGCGTCTGCTGGCCCCTCTTCCCCTCTGCACGCTGGACTGAGTTGCGCTGCCTTCGTTCCTGGCTGTGGGTGATGTGCCAAACTCTTCCCATCAAATAAAAGTTGAGAAAATTGGACCCTTTATAGTTGGAAATGAAATGGCTCTAGATACATCTTAACTTTTTATTTGTTGTGAGCAAAATTGATGTGATGCAGAGGATTGGGAGGTGGGGTGATAGTTTGAGGAGTAGCAAGGCCGGAGGATCTTACTGGAGAAACAGATCAGTCCAAGCCCTAGACTGAGACAGAGGCCAGTGGTTACAGCAAGATGTACAATAGCAGTTCCCGATACCTGCCTGTCCCCTCCAACCAAAACTCAAACCAAAATGATTTTAGAAAATTAAGTTGATTATAACTCTTATTTTCTTTTAGAAATTGCTTTTTGAGCTGCAATGTGTCTCCAGCCTGGTGCTGAAAAATTCTTGCAGATGGGCTCATAAAGTTTTGAGCTGGTAAACATTGTAACTAGCCTGTAGAATTTCCTTTTTTCCCCTACATTGTAAGAGGAGGCAGGGCAGTAATCTGAGTGTTCCTCCTGTGACTTACTTGCTTTACATTGTTAAAACAAGTTTGTCC
Organism: Trachypithecus francoisi; assembly: GCF_009764315.1. Taxonomy (NCBI): domain Eukaryota; kingdom Metazoa; phylum Chordata; class Mammalia; order Primates; family Cercopithecidae; genus Trachypithecus; species Trachypithecus francoisi. The sequence continues at coordinate 86,102 of NW_022680509.1, forward strand.
TTACCCATGATGTTTCTCTAAAATACCTTCAGCCTGGTGTAATTACTCATTCACATTCTGCTTGGCGTCATACTCAATCGTGTGTTGAGGAATGAATGTGTGTATTATGTATGACCTCGCCTACCTGCAGTATAAGGTTTTTAACGGCTATGTTGATTTAGGATTCATTTTCGTCGTTCCTTAGCTCATTACTTGGACATACTAGGAGCTCAATAAATATCGGCAGAATGGACCTGAATTAGTACTTGTAACTCTTGTGTTGGTCACGTTATTCAGTGATAATTATAAAAGGAAAATGTGTAATAGTAACTAAAAATGTGATCTCATTGATTTTTTTATTTTATTTTTATTTATTTTAATTATCTTCTTTATTTGAAATGTGTTGTTTTACGTGGATGCTCTTTTTATATTAGGCTATTTACCAATGTGCCACTGCAAAATTTATGGAAATTAAGTTACCTTTTACTTTTAGTCAGCTGCTTACAAGACAATTGCCTGGTATTTGTGGTCAGAGTGTGACTGTAACAGACTCCATTCTTTTTTTTGAGACCGAGTCCTGCTGTTGTCGCCTGGGCTGGGGTGCAATGGCACAATCTTGGCTCACTGCCACCTCCACCTCCTGGATTCCAGCAATTCTTCTGCCTCAGCCTCCCGAGTAGCTGGAATTGCAGGTGCACACTACCACACCCGGCTAATTTTTTGTATTTTTTTTTTAATTTTTTGTATTTTTAGTAGAGACGGGGTTTCAGTATGTTGGCCAGGCTGGTCTCAAACTCCTAACCTCAGGTGATCCACCCACCCCGGCCTCCCAAAGTGCTGGGATTACAGGCGTGAGCCACTGCACCCGGCCAACAGACTCCTTTCTAATAATTTAAAATTACTTGTGAAAACATGATTTAATGGCCTTAGATACATTTACTTTTACCTCTTGATTTTAATAGTGAGCCACATGTCCTGGAAACTCCGTGAAGTGAATATAAACTCTGTAGCAAAATGTGCTTATACAGTTTCAAAAGCCAGAATTATTCTTTTTTTTCCTATAATATTTCTATTTGTTTATTTTTTTAAGTTTTAATTTAGGTTCAGGGGTACATGTACAGATTTCTTATGTAGGTAAATTGTCACAAGGCTTTGGTGTATGAATATTTTGTCACTCAGGTAATAAGCACAGCAGCCAATAGGTTGTATTTCAATCCCTGTCCTCCTGCCTCTCTCCTCCCTCAGGTGGGCCTTCGTGTCTGCTGCTCCCTCTTTGTGACCATGCGTACTCCATGTTTAACTCCCACTTATAAGTGAGGATTATTCTTACTAAAAATCAGCCTTTAGGTTTTAAGTTATGGTAAAGTCTGTGTATATGTTGACATTTTAATAGAGATTATCTGGTTTTGTTTTTTGTACACGATAGTACAGGGAAACCCAAACATGAGTGGTTTCTCCAGAAAGATTCCGAAGGGGACACACCTTCACTTATCAACTGGCCATCCAGGTACCCGCACGCCGGCCTCTGGGGTGTGCGTGCATGAGTGTTGCTTCTTCCCGCCTGACCTGCGGTTCCACGCATCAGCTAACACTCACTCTCCTCTTGCCCTTTTTAATACCGGTGCACTTGAAAATCATGTGGAAGTTATTTTCAAATCATTTGCTTTTCTCCTCCACTTGCCCTAATCTATGCTAATAGCATCTCTCCTTCCCCTTCTTTTTCAATCTTTCTTGATTGACAAACCTTTTCCTTGACCTTTTGCTTTTCCCTTCTCACCAACTCACATAGGACTGGCCAGTAAGGGGCAGTAGTGAGCACCCAGCCAGGCCCTGGGCTGCTTTCCTGAGCTGACTCACCAGCCCGCGTCCCCTCTGCTCAACTCCCCACTGCTCCCCGCCCTTCCAACCTCCTTGCTTTCATATCTCCTCATCTCTAAACCAGAAGTTAATTTTCAACAGTTAAATTTAGGGCATGTGGTTTTAAAAGCAAACAAAACCCCCTATCATTTCATTTTTAAGACTGGGGGCAGGGAGAGGCGGAAGGAGTCAGAATGAGTAAGTCATGGAAGGACAAAGCACCCCACAGAGTTTCTGACAGTCACTTTGTTCTCTGCTGAGGACAACATGCAGATTGTCTCCGATCAGAAGCACGCATTCCACAGGAGAACTGGAGCCGCGCTTCAGTCTCCTTTTGATTAACAAACGTTTTAAGTATGAAAACCTCCAACACGGGCTCATCTCTGGGAAAAATAACAACTCAGAATGTTTTCTTTTCCTGAGTTGTTCATAGTCACCACCTATGTGTGTGTCTGTCTGGATTGTCCTTTAATGACGCATATATAGATGCCCTGCCTTTTATGTTTAAAAAAAAATAGGAGTTTTTATCAAATTTAGCAGGGTGCACTTGTCATTAAACTATTCTTTTCCATACAGTGCGCATCATAAATAATTTCTTTTGCCAATTAGGCTTAAGTAAAGGGTCTACATTCTTCTGCCTGCAAGAAATCCCTTTTCCCACTCCAAAAGCCCCCTTTACTTCTTAAAGCTGAGCCCTAATCAGTTTTCCATTCCCAAGTAGTTGGAATTGTGTCTCCTTTCCCACTACATGGTACTTCAAAAAGCAAAAATAAGAACTAGATAACACTATTAAATGTTTACTCTTTGCTAAGCACTAAGCCATGTGCTTTGCAAATGTCACATTACACTATGTCACTATTATTTCCATTTAAAAGGTAAAGCAACTGAGGCTTACTTAGGGCAGGTGAGTTGCCCAGCACCACCCAGGCCAATCTGACTGAGCCGGGATCTGAGCAGAGGCCTCTTCCTTCCCCACGGTCAGAGCTCTTGGTTTCTTTGTTTTGCAGTAATGGAAAAAGGTCTGTAGCTTTTGAAAAGGATGCCAGTTTTGCTCTCAGATATTTGAATAACTTTAGAAACAACTGGAGCAATCTCTCTTTATTTTTTATTTTATTTTTGTTTTTTAGGGACAGAGTCTCTCTCTCTATTGCCCAGGCTGGAGTGCAGTGGTACAGTCATAGCCCACTGCAACCTCAAACTTCTGGATTCCAGTGGGCCTCCTGCCTCAGCATCCCAAGTAGTTGGGACAACAGGCACACGCCACTGCACATAGCTAATTTTTTTTTTTTTTTTACTTTTGTGGTGACAAGATCTCACTATGCTACCCAAACTGGTCTCAAATGCCTGGGCTCAAGTGATCCTCCTGCCCTGCTGCCCGACCTCCCAAAAGCTGGGATTACATGTGTGAGCCACAGCGCCTGACCTCTCTTTTTGGATTTGTTTTTAACTAAGAATAACAGCAGTCCCTGGGAGTGGGGGATGGTGGTGGGAAATACTCACTTCACTAATTCTTTCAGCAAATATCTTTTCTCCAACATTCTTTTGATGCTAGAATTATTCATAATGATGCCCAAACTGGCCACTTGCCTTTTGAATGAATGAATGTACTCTGCATTGCATGAAAAGGCTTGTGAATGTCTAGTTGAGTGCTTTAAAAGAGAGGCGATTATGGCCAGGTGTGGTGGCTCACACCTGTAATCCCAGTACTTTGGGGGGCCAAGGAGGGGGCAGATCACCTGAGGTCGGGAGTTTGAGATCAGCCTGGGTAACATGGAGCAACCCCATCTCTACTAAAGAAAATACAAAATTAGCTGGGCGTGGTGGCACATGCCTGTAATCCCAGCTACTTGGGAGGCTGAGGCGGGAGAATCGCTTGAACTCAGGAGGCGGAGGTTGCGGTGAGCCAAGATCACACCATTGCACTCCAGTCTGGGCAACAAGAGCAAAACTCCATATCAAAAAAAAAAAAAAAATAGAGAGAGAGAGGCGATTATTGTACCTTGGGCTCAATAAAAAGCATAAATAATCACAAACTCCCTTACATTTTCAGGCAACAGTGAAATTACCGCGTTTGGTCATTAGGTGTCTGTATGCCAGGAACCTTCCCCCACAGTCCGTGTTCGGGGCCTGTGCGTGAGGAAAACTTTCTGATTCAAGGGACCAGCCTCATTGTGCCCTAATGCATACTGGTGGTGTATATTAATGCATTTTTCTGTGGCTTCTGGGTATTTATTTGGTCAGAAGGGACCCGTTCTCCCCCAGGATAGCATCTGACCCCTGTCAGCTTTTACAAGGGGTTAGAGTTAGTTTTGCACCACCAGGGCATACATATGCAAATTGGAAACTCAACTTAGGATCATCTGACAAGTAGTTGGTTTCTAACATTAGACACCAAAATCCTTTTTCACAAGTTATTCTCTCTTGAGGTCAGTTTCCGTTCGCTGGTAATCTGTGATCACGCATGCTTTCCTCCTGTGAGGCCGTTACTGCACTTTGCAACTTAAATCCTTTTTCTTTCTTAAAGAGTTAAAGTTAGAGAAAAATTGGTGAAAGAGGAAAGTGCTCGAAACAGCCCTGAACTCGCCTCAGAGTCCATAACTCAGAGGAGACACCAGCCAGCGCCAGTCCATTACCTGTCGTTTCAATCCGAGCACTCGGCCTTTGATAGGGTCCCCAGCAAGGCAGCAGGCTCTGCACGACAGCCAATCCGTGGCTATGTCCAACCCGCGGATACCGGTCACACCGCCAAGCTGGTGACACCAGAAACCCCAGAAAATGTATCTGAGTGTAGCTGGGTAGCATCAGCCACCCAGAATGTGCCCAAACCGCCTACCTTGAAGGTTCTAGAAGGTGATGGAAGGGATAGCCCAGTTCTCCATATCTGCGAGTCAAAAGCAGAAGAAGAAGGAGGAGGAGAAGAAAAAGAAGAAGGAGATGTGCTCTTCACTGAAGCTCTCCAGCAAAGCAAGAAAACCCTACTGGCTTTGGAGGGTGATGGGCTTGTGAGAAGCCCAGAAGATCCCTCTAGAAATGAGGACTTTGGTAAGCCTGCTGTGAGCACAGTCAACTCAGAGCATCAGAAGGAACTGGAAAGCATGATGACACACCCCTCTCAAGCTCAGCACCAGCCCACTGAGAGGACAGGCAGGATTGAGATGGTTCTCTACATTCAAAGTGAGCCTGTGTCCCAAGACGCCAAACCAACTGGTCACAACAAGGAAGCCTCGAAAAAGCGCAAGGTCCGTACCCGCTCTCTGTCAGATTTCACAGGCCCCCCTCAGCTCCAGGCCTTGAAGTATAAGGACCCAGCTTCCAGGAGAGAGCTGGAGCTGCCCAGCTCCAAGACTGAAGGGCCCTATGCGGAGATCAGCATGCTGGACACAAAGGTCTCTGTCGCCCAGCTCCGAAGTGCGTTCCTGGCATCTGCCAACGCCTGCAGGAGACCTGAACTGTAGGTGATGCTTCACACGCCCTCCAGCTACGTCACTTGCACGTCCCTGGTAGAATGATTCACTCCTCGACCTGTGTTGTGTTCTGCATTGAATCATATTAGCTTAGCTCACAAGTGTGTGCAGGGCGACTATGTGGAAAATGGCTCAAAAACTACCACTCTGCTTCTGCCTACTAATGGGGAACCAGCGGATTGGGTCTCTGGAATGTCTCCTTCCTTACGTGCATGGTAGAGGCATGAAGAGGGGTTTGGTGGTGCCTGTGCCTTGACTCACAGAGATGCATAATCCTTTGCTGTCTTCTCTTTCTCTGTCTTCGTTTGCCTTCCTTATACTCTCTGCCCTTTGATTCTAAAAGCAAATCACGGGTGGAGAGGTTGGCCGAAGGACCTGGCTTGCCCACCGGTGTGGAACGGGAGAGAGGGTCCCGGAAACCAAGACGCTATTTTTCTCCTGGTGAAAGTAGAAAAACTTCCGAGAGATTTAGAACCCAACCTATAACTTCAGCAGAACGAAAGGAATCAGATAGGTAGGCACGCGTATGTGCGGTTTCCTGGTCCAGGAACATGGCAATGACATGGGAGTTTTACCACACTGATGGCCTTGGTGCTATTTATATAGGATGCTGTTGATTCCATAATTCTTCCATCTAATCTATAAGCATTATTTATTTGGCTTATTTAAAAGTCTTTTTAAAGAATGTTAGCCTTTACAGTGGTATTATGATACATACACAATTTTACGTTGCATTCAGATGATAAGAAGTAAGAAATATTGTTTTTCTTCATTTAATGTTTTTAATATTTTTTACTTTCTTGTTAAATTAGATTCCAGATTGCATGTTCACCAGATTTTACAGGGAAAATAACTGAGGAATTTTATATTCATTTTCTAAATGTTCGTCTACTTGTTGTATTTGAGTTTTAAACTAAAGTGTCATATACTATTGCATAAAAAATGGTAAGATTTGTCTAGAAAATTGTCATCAGTGGTGTTTAATAAGTTGTTCTTGTGCCTGGTCTCTCTCCACGGGGTGTATACTTGGCTGGGATTGTGTGCACACACGCTCCAGTGTTGCTTCACAACTGTATGCGTGTTTACACAACTAGAATTGCTAGCAGGAGGTTATTTCTTAAAAGAATTTAATTGCATTTTTATTTTTACTTTCAATATGATGTTTTATTTCGATCTTCTGCTCCCACCTGCTAATTTATTATTATTTGCTAATGTCTTTCCTAGGTGCACTTCACATTCAGAAACACCAGCTATCGATGGCAAGTACCTGTTTCCCTGTTTTTCCTTCTTCTTTATTGTCTCTAGACTGGATTTAATAATAAGGTTTTTGGCTTTTTGAGAGAATAAGATGATGGAGCATCTTGTCTCCCTTTGCTGCAGGTTTTCATTCTGTGAATATTATAAAATCTAGTTGAAATTTTCAGATGATGTTTCCCTTCTTTCTGAGCACAGTTAGAGAATCATACAGTGACCAGTATAAAAACAACTAATTCAAACCAAAGGAGCAGGTTCTTCTTGTTGTGCTGCTGCTACTATTTAAAAATAAAAGAAACTCCCCCCATAAAATATATTCGTGAAATCTCGATTGGACTAAAGTTAGAGTAGAAATCCTTGGACAGAGTTTGCTTTGGTTTGGCTGGGTTGAATTGCAAGGGAAATGAGTACCTTTTCACTGAGCAGGAAGAATGGGCTCCCTGCAAGGGGAAACTACCACCAATTATTATTTTGGTGCACCTATTCTTGTATTTAAAGATTTCTAGGTTAGCCCTGAAAGATGTTTTGGAGACCGAACTTAACCTTTTCTAATGATGTCCGGTTTTTAATTTGTGGCTTTTTGCAGATGAAGAAAAGGTGGATGAACGAGCCAAGCTAAGTGTTGCCGCCAAGAGGTTGCTTTTCAGGGTAAGCCGTGCTGATGTGCTTGAATAGAGGTCACTACTGGATGCAGTAATCCCAGCTACTTGAGAGCCCACGGCAAGAGGATCACTTGAGGCCAGGAGTTTGAGACCAGCCTGGGCAACATAGTGAGACCCGGTCTCAAAAAAAATAAAAATTGTCATCCTTGGGGAGGGAGACTCTCATGGCCCCAGCCTACTTCATGTGCCTCTGGGCATGCTAAGGCCCTCCCGGCTTTGGCCCACCTGTTGTTTTCTTCCTAATCTTTGCCTGGTTGTGGCCACCTCGTGGACACAGCATGAGTGTACACTTCTGACAATGATACGAGGTGCTCATTAGTGACCCCTCCTGTAGGTCCTGTAGGAGAACAGAGTAAAGACTTTTTACCGCCCTCATTTCCTTTCCTTGAATTTCTTTGTTATTTTTAAATTTTTTTAGAGATAGGGTCTCACTCTGACACTCAGGCTTGAGTGCAGCAATGTGATCATAGCTCACTGCAGCCTCAACCTCCCAGGCTCAAGTGATGTTCTCACCTCAGCCTCCCAAGTAGCTGGGACTACAGGCCTGTGCCAGCATGCCTGGCTAATTTACGCATTTTTTGTAAAGATGGGGGGGTCTCACTTTGTTGCCCAGGCTGGTCCTGAACTCCTGGCCTCCAGCAGTCTTCCCTCCTTGGCCTCCCAAAGTGTGGGATTACAGGCATGAGCCCCCATACCCAGCTCTTTCCTTGAATTTATAAGGGTTCCACAATGTTTCTAATCTTAGGAGATGGAAAAATCTTTTGATGAACAAAATGTTCCAAAGCGACGCTCAAGAAATGCAGCTGTGGAGCAGAGGCTACGCCGTCTGCAGGACAGGTCCCTCACCCAGCCCATCACCACCGAGGAGGTGGTCATCGCAGCCACGTAAGTGCCCTCGGGACTTCTCAGCCTTGGCTATAATGTCTTTTTTTTAAAAATATATATACATTTAAAGAGTATTCAATGAAAATGAGGCATTGGGGAGGTGGTTTAGCTAAAAGCCACAGAGAAGTTAGTACTAAGGGGTTTTGTTTACTGTGGTCTCTCTAAACTGTAATGGGATGTGTATCTTCTAGAAAAACTTGAAAGGAGTTTTGTTCTATTTTGTTTCTGTCTCTGCATATTGGTGTTTTAAAAATCTCTTTGACAACGGAAAATAGAAACATGAAACTTGGTGGATTCCTGTGATGAAATCCAGCTTCCACAGTCACCCGCTCCTGGCCCCCTCCTGGCCGGCGATGCTCAGCCCGTGTCCCATTCACTTCCCCTTTCCTCCTGTGCTATTTTCAAGCAAACACTAGAGGTCTTACCATTTCATCCATAAATATCCCAGTATGCCCTTCTAAAAGATAAGGGTTTGTTTTGTTCTTAATCGCCAGAAATCTCTTTTCTTTTCTTTTCTTTTTTTTTTTTTTTTTTGAGACAGAGTCTCGCTCTATCACCCAGAATGGAGTGCAGTGACAGGATCTCGGCTCACTGCAACCTCCGCCTCCTGGGTTCAAGCGATTCTCCTGCCTCCACCTCCCGAGTAGCTGGGATTATAGGCATGTGCCACCACACTCAGCTAATTTTTGTATTTTTAGTAGAGATGGGGTTTCACCATGTTGGCCAGGCTGGTCTCAAACTCCTGACCTCAGGGGATCCACCTGCATCAGCCTCCCAAAGTGCTGGGATTAATTGCCAGAAATTTCTAACAATTAAATTGCAGTTTGATAACTTTCCAAACAACCAGAAGTTTGTTTTGAATAATATGTTTCAATAAATTCAGAATTAATTTCCCAGAGTAATTCGTTCAGAGATCATTGCTTCAATCAAGTGAAAATTTTTATTATTTTTTGAGGGGGCGTTGTTTGTTTTTTTGAGACAGTGTCTCATTCTGTCACTCAGGCTGGAATGCAGTATGCCATCTTGGCTCACTACAGCCTCAACCTCCTGAGCTCAATTGATCCTCCAACCTCAGCCTCTCAAGTAGTTGGGACTACAGGCCCCACCACCACACCTGGCTCATTTTTGTATTTTGTGGAGATGGGATTTTGCCATGTTGCCCAGGCTGATCTTAAACTCCTGGGCTCAAGTGATCCTCCCACCTCAGCCTCCCAAAGTGCTGGAGCTACAGGTGTGAGCCACTGTACCCAGCCTAGTTTTGTTGTTGTTGAAGTTGTTAATTGGTTTTGTGCTTACCTTGGACACACAGACACCCTTCCTGAAAAAAAAAAAAAAAAAAGTTCATCCCATTAGGTTATTGACATCCCAAAAGGCCTTTTTGTCAGTGCCCCGTTCTGTGGACCTGCTGTTAGATCAGCTGCCTGCAGTTCCTCCCCAAGTTGTTCCTCAGTTTTTTGGTGCATTTGTAGCTAAGTATATCCTTGCACTCATTAGAAACTCTTTGCAAATCAGTTTGTTTTTTTAAAAAGAAATATTTGAATTGCTGGTGTAAAATAAGAAGCAGACACCCATGGGAGAAAAACAGTAAATATAAGAAAAATTAATCCCATTTTAAGGCTCAATAAATCTACCTTGATGTGCCTATAGATTGTATAAGAACACTGATACTTTTAAAAAATAGATTGAGGCCGGACGCAGTGGCTCACACCTGTAATCCCAGCACTTTGGGAGGCAGAGGTGGGCGGATCACCTGAAGTCAGGAGTTGAAGACCAGCCTGGCCAACATGGTGAAACCCCATCTCTACTAAAACATACAAAAAAATTTGCTGGGCGTGGTGGCGCACACCTGTAATCCCAGCTTCTCGGGAGGCTGAAGCAGGAGAACTGCTTGAACTCAAGAGGTGGAGGCTGCAGTGAGCCGAGATCTGAGATCACACCACTGCATTCCAGCCTGGGCGACAGAGTGAGACCCTGTCCAAAAAAAAAAAAAAGGCCATGCGCAGTGGCTTATGCTTGTAATCCCAGGGCTTTGGGAGGCTGAGGCAGGCGGATCACGAGGTCAAGAGATTGAGACCATCCTGGCCAACATGATGAAACCTCATCTCTAATAAAAATACAAAAATTAGCTGGGCGAGGTGGCATGCACCTGTAGTCCCAGCTACTTGGGAGGCTGAGGAAGGAGAATTGCTTGACCCTGGGAGGCGGAGGTTGCAGTGAGCCAAGATCATGCCACTGCACTCTAGCCTAGTGACACAGTCAGACTCCATCTCCAAAAAAATTTTTTTTGATAAAAAAAAATAAAAAACAGAAAGAAAAAATTTAGATTGAAAGCAATATTCTAAAACACAGACATAATCTACTGATTTTTTGATGGCTAATATTTGCTTTTTTAATTTTTTTTTTTTTAACACCAAGACATATATTCTCGAGACAGAGTGAATCCTCCCAGCTCTGAACACCTATTCTTACCCCATTTGCTTTGGGTAGCTGCTATCTCTTATTTCCTGAGTTTGTATTTGCTTTTCAAGTTCTTTCGTGATTTTTTCTCCCCAAAAATAATTAGCAAAAAATTCTGTTAAAATTTTTGATTTAACGTTTCTGAATTTAAAACTATGCTATCCTTAATGCTTCTTTTCTTCTCTCTCCTTATGAATGTTTCCTCTTTGGCAATTCCTTTTAAAGTGAACCTATCCCTGCTTCGTGTTCTGGGGGCACCCACCCTGTAATGGCGAGACTTCCTAGCCCCACTGTAGCTAGGAGTGCTGTGCAGCCTGCCAGGTACTGGACAGATACAGATGCATGCGGCACCCGGTGCAAAGGTGCCGAACAGCAGATGCATCCTAAAGTCTTGAATGTCTGTCGTTTGTTTGACAAACAAGTCAGTGACTTGAGTTGTTCAGAATGTGTGGCATTTTGTTTTGTCATAGCGCAAGGTGCTGATAACTACATGCTGGCATGCGTGGGAAAACATTTCGTCTCTCTGCATATGTTATGTGTTAGAACTAGAATCACACTAACTCACGTATCCAGTTGCTTTGTTTGTTTTTCATAATGATGGTCATCCCTCAAAAATTTTGTTCTTCATCTAAACACTGTTGTAGCACTTAATAAAGATTAATAGAAAAATGGGACATTGGCCGGGCGAGGTGGCTCACACCTGTAATCCCAGCGCTTTGAGAGGCCGAGGCGGGTGGGTCACAAGGTCAGGAGATCAAGACAATCCTGGCCAACATGGTGAAACCCCGTCTCTGCTAAAAATACAAAAATTAGCTGGGCATAATGGCATGTGCTTGTAATCCCAGCTACTTGGGAGGCTGAGGCAGGAGAATCGCTTAAACCCGGGAGGCAGAGTTTGCCATGAACTGAGATCGCACCACTGTACTCCAGCCTGGTGACAGAGCAAGACTGTCTCAAAAAAAAAAAAGAAAGAAAGAAAGAAAAAGAAAAGAAAAATGGGACATTAATCTGAATGTTGAAATGCTGATAAGACCCAGTCTTTTTCAAACACCTGTAGACACAAATACATGCTGAAAATAATCCTCCCTCTTTCTAATTTATAGAGAGACAATGCCATTATATTTTGGGACTGGGAAAATAACAATTTATACTGTCTAAATGTAGATGTTTTACCATCGTGTTTTAGATTGTGGTGCTTTAAAATTATGTCCTTACACCAGGTCACATCCCTTCATTTTACTGTTATGTGAGCCAAACCACAAAAGCTAAAAATAATGGCAGTGCAGGGATAAAGCTGGCACACCCAAGGCAGGGCCCTCTCAGAGAAGTTGGTTTCCCTGCCCTCCTGGTTACTGCACAAGGTCCACGGAGGACTCTGAGGCTCAGGTGGCTTTTTTGTCACTGGCCTCATTATACACCTGGAACATGGAGGCTGACTGCTGTTTCGCCTGGGACAGCCTGTGCATTGGGGATTCACAGGAGTCAAGGCAGAATATCTCCTTTACTAGATCTGAGAATCGGATTGGTCAGGGGCAGAAGGTATATTGCATTAAAAACCTCTAGAGATTCACAGTGATGGTAAAGACTTCAGGCTTTCCTTCTCTTCTAGCTGGAAGTTGGAGGGAGCTATTTATTTATTTACTGATTTATGTATTCATTTATTTATTTTTGAGACAGAGTCTTGCTCTGTCACCCAGACTTGATCACTGCTGACTGCAGCCTCAACCTCACAGGCTCAAGCAATCCTCTCACCTCAGCTTCCCAAGTAGCTGGGACCACAGGTGCACACCACCAAGCCTGGCTAATTTTTATATTTTTTGTAGAGATGGGGTTTCACGATGTTGCCCAGGCTAGTCTCCAAATCCTAAATTCAAGTGATCCTCTTGCCTTGGCCTTCCATAGATATCAGCCACTGGACCTGGCCAGTTGGAGGGATTTATAATCACCTGAAATTTTCTTTACTACTCTGGTTACTGGAAATTGCAGATTTAAGTACCTTTTAGAAAACTGGTAGGAACCTATAAGAGTAAATGCTAAAATGAAGCAGTGACTCTTTAAGAATTAAGCCGTTTGTCTCTTTAAGAATTAAGCCGTTTGTCTTTAGCAAGTGAAAATCAAGACCTTCTGTTATTACATTGTTGACAGATGACTATATCATTTCCTAATTATTTAACATGAAAGACCACCTTCTGAACCACATCTTTACATGAGGTCTAAATACACCATAGGTAATGCTTTGCGACTCCCTTTCATTCTATTTATTAGGATACTAACAATGCCACCTGTCTGTCTACGATAAGCTATAGCCAAGCTGACTTCAATGTCTTAAACAGGAAATTCGTTTTGTAGAAATAATTCAGAGCTCAGAGTCTGCTCTTTGTAGAAGCGATGATCCTAAGTGTCCTGTGCTGACTCTGCTTGCTGAGTAGCTGAACAGCTGCCTGCCTGTGTCCTAGATGTGTTTAGGGAAAAAGAAGCCCTTTGCAAAATGATGTGACACTTGGCAGAAAGTTAACATAGAAACTTAGTGGTGGGCTTTGGTTTGTTGGTACCTTTGTTGCTGACATTTTATTGTTTTCAGATTACAGGCCTCTGCTCACCAAAAGGCTTTAGCCAAGGACCAGACAAATGAGGGCAAAGAGCTTGCTGAGCAAGGAGAACCTGATTCCTCCACTCTAAGCTTAGCCGAAAAGTTGGCCTTGTTTAACAAATTGTCCCAGCCAGTCTCGAAAGCAATTTCTACCCGGAACAGAATAGACATAAGACAGAGGAGAATGAACGCTCGCTATCAAACTCAGCCAGTCACGCTGGGAGAGGTGGAGCAGGTGCGTGTGCTCTAGTCTGATTGCAGGTTGTGTGTGTGTTCTTCAATTATTGCACTGCAATATTCCTCCGAGGTCAGTGATGTGATTAAGGTGCTCTGCCAGGAAACTGCTGCCTGTAGGTGATGTGGTGATAGCTTTCTTCCTAAAAATGATAACTCTACCAAGTATGTTGCTCTTTTTCTGTTTTCATACCTTGCTTGCGGAAATATGTAGAATGAGTCCATTTTGGAGAGAAAAAAATAGTATGCACAACTGCATTTCACCCAGAGGATTTTGTTTAATGAAACTTATTATATAACTATGTCCAGGAATGGTTTTCCACTAAGAGAAACAGTGAAACCGCATCAAATCAAGTATTTCAGCTTCTGTCAATTCATAAACCAGGATTTATATAGGGGATATTTTTCAAGCAGCTTTTTTACTTTTAAACTGTGTCGTTCCAGGTGCAGAGTGGAAAGCTCATTCCTTTCTCACCTGCCGTGAACACATCGGTGTCTACCGTAGCATCCACGGTTGCTCCAATGTATGCCGGGGATCTTCGCACGAAGCCACCTCCTGACGACAATGCAAGTGCCACTGACTATAAGTTTTCTTCTTCAATAGAAAATTCGGACTCTCCAGTTAGAAGCATTCTGAAATCACAAGCTTGGCAGCCCTTGGTAGAGAGTAGCGGGAACAAGGGAATGTTGAGAGAATATGGAGAGACAGAAAGCAAGAGAGCTTTGACAAGTCGAGACAGTGGGATGGAGAAGTATGGGTCCTTTGAGGAAGCAGAAGTGTCCTACCCCATCCTGAACAGAGCCAGGGAAGGAGACAGCCATAAGGAACCTAAATATGCCGTTCCCAGAAAAGGAAGCCTGGAACGGGCGAATCCTCCCATCACCCACCTTGGCGATGAACCGAAGGAATTTTCCATGGTTAAAACTAATGCACAAGGAAACTTGGACTTGGGGGACAGGCTGCCCTTTGAAGAGAAGGTGGAGGTGGAGAATGTTATGAAAAGGAAGTTTTCACTAAGAGGTAATGACTAGTGCCCCTAAAACTTTAGAAAGCCACTGGGTTTTAGTTTCCGCTTGATTTGTCCTGTGTGTCTACGATTGCTTTTAACAAAGTTCTAAAAGCAGTTTACAGCTAGCATTGGTTAAAAGTTCAGTGGTAATCCTATTCTACCCCAGATCTGACTAGAGGATACATCAAGTTTTCAGCAGTAAAACCACCAGAAGCGCTTTCACGCGTCTTCATAGGGTTTCTGTTGACTTTGGTCACGTCACTCACACAATGGCCTTCTGAGCTGGTTCGTTCTGGTGGCCCCTTTTAGAAATAGATGACCCCGAAGGTCCAGGCTGGGTAAGCACAAGGAATTAAGGAAAGGCTTGACCCCAGTCTCCGAATCGCGAGAGTGTTTCTTCCTGCACGCCTGTTTTGCAGGCTAGCAAGCCACACTGCATGGGCCTTTCATCCTCCTTCTATTTTTGCGTGAAACAGTACAGCGTAAGTTATAAGAGGGGTTTGCATTTGTGAGTATAGCACATTTGAATGTTAAAGTATTGTTTTGGAGAATTAGAATCGTTTGGGAGTCAATGGTTAAAGCTGACTTCCTGTGTCTCGCACACAGGAGAGAAACCAATTGCCACGAAGCATTTTGCCGTGTGGGTAACCCTCCGGGAAGTTTGGTTTTCTCCGGGTGTAGCGTGCTGCAGATTTGCATAAATCCCAATGGATTGGGTCACCCGCCCTGTGCCCACGGCTTGAACTCCCAGAGCTGCGCTGTTGGGGGCGAATCGCTGGAAGAACGTTCGCCTGAGGAGTTCAGTGCTGATGCTGCTCTTTTCCTTCCCAGCGGCAGAGTTCGGGGAGCCCACTTCCGAGCAGACGGGGACAGCTGCTGGGAAAACTGTTGCTCAAACCGCAGCCCCAGTGTCCTGGAAGCCCCAGGATTCTTCGGAACAGCCACAGGAGAAGCTCTGCAAGAATCCATGTGCGATGTTTGCTGCTGGAGAGATCAAAACGCCGACAGGGGAGGGCCTTCTTGACTCACCCAGCAAAACCATGTCTATTAAAGAAAGGTAATGAGATTCGGTGAGCGAAAAGTAATTGTCTGGGGAGGAGCTTACAGCTCGCTTTAGAAAATGATCTGAGTGATGGGCAAAGAGATGAAATCACACATTCAGCTTCTAACAGGGCTGTGCTGTTGTCCTGGAGTAATTTGGGGAAACTGAGGTGTTTGAGAGTGAACTGCCTTTGCTCGTGAGCCTGGTTTGGTAATGACAACAGGACCGGTTCCAGACGCAGATGAGAAAACAAACAGAAACAGACTTTTGCTTTATTTATTTGCTTCCACTGTCCCAATGTCTTTTCTAATATTAAATTCTTGGACTATCTAGTGACAGGAGCTGAGATTTTGACTCTTCCCCTTTTAGATACACAGGGTTCATACTGAATGCACAAACCACTTGTGGCTTGTGTAAAATTTGTGTAGAGGGAGTGAAGATAAATTTACTTACAGGGTATACGTCTTTGGGCTTAGAATCCAAGTTTTGTTTCCTTTACAGATTGTAAAATGGATGACTTTTCTGAACTGCGTTTAGAAATTGCATGTCAGGTAATAGCTTGAAAGATTGCATTTCAGCATCAAGTAACACAGTAGCCTAATTTCTTTCAAAATAACGACGCAGGGTGCAGAGGAATATATTTAAATGAGACAGATACAGAGAATTGGAAGTAGATTACCTTGGGGGTGTGTTTTCCTAGTGAACTTTTAACCACAGTTGAATTAAGCACCAAAGATACAATGGTGGAAATAAATTCAGGCTTTGATAGCAGAATAGGGTGACTCAATAAAAATGTACTGTACTCAGGTGATGGACACAGCCTGAATACCCTGACTGGGTCTCTATGCATTATATACGTGTAACAAAATTTCTCATGTACCACATCAATTTGTACAAAAGGGAAAAAGTCTTCAGTAGGAAAAAAACATGATGGAATAGTGACAGGAAAACTGGGTGAAGAAAAGTCACGTCAACTCCATATTAGGAGAATCATTTCCAACACCTTTTCCCACAGTTCTGCCAACCTCGACCCTTCCTTACACCTGCCACCATACAGAAGTCTGCATGTTTTGTTAGGCACAGACCATGGTTATTTTTCTAGATACATTTCAAACTGCCTAAGACTATACCAAACCACAAGGAAAAGTCTTTTCTTTCTTTCTTTCTTTCTTTCTTTTTTTTTTTTCAGAGACAGGGTCTCCCTCTGTCCCTCTGTTGCCCAGGCTGGTGTGTAGTGATATAATCACAGCTCACTGCAGCCTCGAACTCCTGGGCTCAAGTGATCCTCCTGCCTCAGCCTCCACAGTAGCTGGGACAATAGGTGTGCACCATCATGCCTGGCTAATTAACGACAACAACAACAACAAAAACTCTTTCTGGAGATGGAAGTCTCACTATGTTGCCAAGGCTGGTCTCGAATTTCTGGCCTCAAGCAAGCCTCTCACTTCCGCCTTCCAAAGTATAGAGATTACAGATGTGCACCACCATGCCTGGCCCTTCTTTCTAGTTTTAAGCCAAGCTTTTTGAACATTATTTATAAAATAATAGATGCCATCTTTTTCAACTGACAAATTAATAAGATTGTTAAATCTGATTGACTTTCTCGTTTACTTGAGATTCATGAAAACTTAGACCTGGCAGGCTGAGGGGCCTAGGGAAGGGGCAGAGGGGTCAGTGCAGTGAGGAAAAGGATGTCTTCAATCGGGGAAGCAGTTGGGCCTATTGAGGCTTGAAGTTCTCTTCCACGGAAACGGGGCTCGAAGAGAGTTTCATCCCACAAACCCAAGTGTTGATAACTGGTTTGGTGAGGAAGAAGAGAAATCATTTAAGGAAATTAACAATAAATGTCATTCATACACAAGTTTGGATGTTTTACACATGAGATAATATCTCTGGGGTAGTCTCCAGTGGAAAATACTAATATTATGCCCCCTTCTTTCAAAGACTTTTAAAGGAATCTTCCCATCTTTGGGAATATTCTGTCCATCAGGACTTAGGACTTTTAATGGAGAAGTCCTGTGTCTACCCACTAAGCAATAATTCCTGATTTACTTCCTTGTTTTTTGGTAAATTTTAGTTGATCCGTGTTTTTCTGAAAGTTTTAATCTTACTGTAAAATTCTCATTTTTAAAACTGAGATACTGGAAAGATGCAGCTTCTTAGTTTGGGCTTTGTGGATATCTAGGGCATTCAAGCATGGCTGTAAAGTTTCTGTGAATGGCCCAGAAGTGCATTCAGATTTGAATACGTGAGCATGCACACCTGCTGGGTAACAGAAGCCATAACTTATCCTGGTCTCCAGGGGATTCCCGAGCCCAGTCTGTTCAGAATCATGATAGAAAGGAACGCTTGATTGATATTCAGCTATTCAGTTTGTTAAAATATGTTTAAGAAAGGAAAAGGGACACTTTACTTAGCAGCTATGTTTGTAATAAATTACACTAATGCAAAATATATTGCCAGTGATCTTTTCCCCCTTACCTTGACAGTACTTTTATTTGTACTTTGCTGGAAATAACTAAACTACATATTTTATTTATATTTATTTATTTATTTATTTTTTGAGATGGAGTTTCGCTCTTGTTGCCCAGGCTGGAATGCAATGGCACAACCTCGGCTCACTGCAACCTCCGCCTCTTGGGTTCAAGTGATTCTCCTGCCTCAGCCTCTCAAGTAGCTGGGATCACAGGCATGTGCCACCATACCCAGCTAATTTTTGTATTTTTAGTAGAGACGGGGTTTCACCATGTTGACCAGTCTGGTCTGGAACTCCTGACCTCAGGTGATCCACTCACCTCGGCCTCCCAAAGTGCTGTGATTACAGACGTGAGCCACCACACCCAGCCTAAACCACATATTTTTATAATTTATCTATGATAGCTTTTTCCTAAATGAGACTTTAATCTCTCCCTTTTGTGAAAATGAAATAATGAAGCTTAAACTATTTCAAGTAAGAATGTTATTCCTACATTTATTTGGGCTTTACTTTTCTTTCTTGAGGAAGAAGTATATAAAATCATAGGACTTCCAGACTTTATTCTACATACCTCTGACTGCCTCATTTTACCAAAGGAGGGATTTAGCTCCGGTAGCCTCCAGGGCCATATAGTGAATAGAAGTGACCTAGGAGCCATGTCTCCAACTCTACCCTGGTCCACGACAAAACTGCAGTGTGCTCAGATTAATGTTAGAGCAGCCAACCCTGTGTACTCTATCTAGGAGAATACGGTAAGAGGACAGAAATTCTAGCTAGACAGCAGTGTTAGAAAGACACACCCTCTTTCTTCATGAATTTTATCAGTTCACATGCTCTTAACATCGCTTATTTCAAATTACACATCCACATTCACATTTCAGAGTCTAAGAAATAGAGCCTGGAATTTACAGATTTCCTTTATCATTTTTTATCAATGGCCGTGCCCACTAAAGAGGGCAGGTCTGTCTTCTTCAGCCTTGTTGTGTCAGTCTCTCCCCTGTCCGGGGCCTGATGATATTGAGAGCCCCATGCTCAGTGCTACCCAGTGTCACAGACTGCCTTCCACATTTTGCACATGATGCCTCCTTTGATGTTGAAGACAGCCTTCAGAAGAAAGCAGCATTATCCCCACTTGTAGACAAAAAGTGGAGAAATTAAGAAATTAAAGGAAACCCTCCACACCCTCCTTTTTAAGAAAATGTTTGCTGCTCAAGGAAATCTACCAAAAAGTTATTTTTCTGTTTTCATCTTTTCTGACATTGTGAATGTCAAATTTGAACCACAACCAGCATAAAACATAGGATGCAATTGACTTTTCCCACTGGATTAGGAAAATTGTAGTTTTATAACTGTCTAAATTATTTGTGTTTAAATGGTTCCTGTTTGAGAACTTCTCTGAGAAAAATTGTGAATTAAATAATTCTTAAGTTATTTAGGGATAAAACCTTTGCTATTGCTTAAAGAATACGTTAGGACTTTAGAAATCGGATCTCCAGGCCGGGCGCGGTGGCTCAAGCCTGTAATCCCAGCACTTTGGGAGGCCGAGACGGGCGGATCACGAGGTCAGGAGATCGAGACCATCCTGGCTAACACGGTGAAACCCCATCTCTACTTAAAAATACAAAAAACTAGCCGGGCGAGGAGGCGGGCGCCTGTAGTCCCAGCTACTCGGGAGGCTGAGGCAGGGGAATGGCGTAAACCCGGGAGGCGGAGCTTGTAGTGAGCTGAGATCCGGCCACTGCACTCCAGCCTGGGTGGCAGAGCAAGACTCCGTCTCAAAAAAAAAAAAAAAAAAAAAGAAATCGGATCTCCACAATGTCAGAAATAGTGGCATCTGGGCTTTCTTATTTGGCGAAGAAAAATATTGGAAAAGAATAAAAGAGCCATTGTTTCACTTCGGGAAATTGGTGGCGTGTAAGAACTTAGTGGAACTCCCTGAACTGTCGCAGAATCCACCTCACGCCTCTGTGGAGTTCTGCCCTAGAGGGGCCGGCTGGAGGCTTCTGTGTTTCCTGCCTGTCCACCCCCGCCCCAACCATTCACCCTTCCCTATCCCATCCAGCCAGAGGCTGTCTCCATCTCCAAACCCCTGGTTCTTAAGTTGTAGCTTGGAGATTTCAGCCACTACAGGGCCCCAGATTTATGTAGGAATAAGAATAGAGATGCAGTTCCCCTTTGCTCTCTTCTTTTCTTTTCTTTTCTTTTCTTTTTTCTCTTCTTTTTCTAGGCAGAGTTTTGTTCTGTTACCCAGACTGGAGTGCAGTGGTGTGATCATAGCTCACTGCAGCCTCAGTCTCCTGGGACTCAAATGGTCCTCCTGCTTCAGCCTCCCAAGTAGCTGGGACTACAGGCACACACCACCACTCTCAGCTGATTTCTTATTTTCATTTTTTTGTAAAGACAGAGTTTGGCTCTGTGGCCCAGGCTGGTCTCCACCTCCTGGCCTCAAGTGATCCTCCCACCTCAGCCTCCCAAGGTGCTGGGATTACAGGTGTGAGCCACCATGCCCAGCCCTCCTTTTCTGATGTTTGATTTGTCTCCCACTTAAAACACACTTTAGTTCGTTCGCGTCTCCAACTTGTGAACCAGCCAAGACCAAGATATAATGTAAGTATTTATGTATGCTGTTCAGCCTTATCTGAGATCTATGGGGTGCTTGTAGTTCTCTAAAATGAAGGGAGAATTCTAAAAAAGAGAGAGAGAAAACACACCTTATTTAATATTAGGGGCACATGGTTGTCGTGTCTCCTGTTTGACCCAGCCCTGACCGCTCTGAGTGTAAAGTCCTTGTTCTCATCAAGCAGGGCTCTCAGGCCAGCATTCCCTGCTGGAATAGTGTGAGGTATGGAAGAAGAGGCACTGTTTCCCCGGGTGGCCTGGCAGGCACCTGTCATGGTGGCCCTGGACCAGGCATCAGGTAAGCGGGCCAGTGTCATGCCTCTCCCTGGGTTCACACAGCCCCAGGCCAAGCTGCTGCCCAGCCCGCAGCATCACAGTCCTGCAAACAGCACTTCGGCTTGGCAGTTGCTAAAAGCGCTGACAGTTGTTTGAATTGCACCAGCAGGAATTTATGTCCTGTGTAGACCCAGACGTCGGCTCCTCGACCCTCTCAGAGCCTGGCGGTCTGCGGTGAGCCGGAAGGCTGTGAGCTCACAGGAGGAAGGAACACATTTGGGAAGATCTCCCTCCCTCCGCAGCGTGGTGGACACCAATGAGGAAATCTAAAGGGACAGGAAGAACCCACTCAAGTTTTAGTGTGTGTTATTTACGAGTTATTCATCATGTGCTCCGTAGGCTGGAGGCAAGGGCTGGCTCTAAGCGCCATGTGGGCTCCATGGAAACAGTTTCTTCCAGATTATTCTGGTTACTCTGTAGTCTTCGGAGTCCCTAATGGTAACTCTGCCAGCACATGTAGAAGCAAAATTTTAGGGCTTTGGAATGGAGGAATTCTTTGGAGGCCTTCCTATGGTGGGAAAAACCTTATAAGAAAGTCAGAATCCTATGCCATTCCTAAAACGGTGTGACAAAAATGTGTCTGGTCAGCGAATGTTCTACCGCAGTTAAACAAGCACAAGCAGACAAGGGTTGCAGTCACCTCTGTCTGCCCACTAACATCCAGTGTGACCTCGGCCAATGGAATTTTTTTTTTTGAGACGAAGTCTTGCTCTATTGTCCAGGCTGGGGTGCAGTGGCACAATCTCGGCTCACTGAAAACGCTGCCTCCTGTGTTCATGCCATTCTCCCACCTCAGCCTCCCAAGTAACTGGGACTACAGGCACCCGCCACCACACCCGGCTAATTTTTTGTATTTTTTGTTTGTTTGTTTGTTTTAGTAGAGATGGAGTTTACACCATGTTAGCCAGGATGGTCTTGATCTCCTGACCTTGTGATCCGCCCATCTCGGCTTCCCAAAGTGTGAGGATTACAGGTGTGAACCACTGCGCCTGGCCAGTCAATGGAATTCTTGACCCGGATGTTCCCACATTCCTTGTCCATCGGAATGGGGATAACAGTTCCCCGTGTCTCGGGTCGCCGTGCAGCTCAGCAGAGTATAAGGTGGATGAGGCGGTGATCTCAGATGCCACAGCTTGGGCTTTTCCAAGTCAGTTTTAGATGCCACAAAGCAACCACCAGGGAAACCGTCCGATGACACAGGTGCTGGTGTCCTTGCCCTAGACTTTTGAGAGCTGCTTTTTCAGAAGGTCTTCAAAGACCGGAGCTCATGACTTCTAATCAACTCAACTCAGGAAGATGAATTTGATTTTTTTTAAATTCATCATTTGGATCTCACCTGATTAACAAGGTGGATGGTCAAGAGAAGCAGCTGCTGGCCTGGGTCAAAGGTGAAGTGAAAGAAGCTGGTTCTGAGGCCAGTTTGCAAAGAGAATATCAATGAGATGAGTGCCTGGCTCCACGAGATGATGAACTGGAAGGACTTCTTCCTTCTCAGTTGGGTATTAAAGTGCTGGAATGCTTACTTTTTGAAAGTCTCATTTATTGATGCTTTGAAAGCTCAAGTACAGCATGCAAATACCAATTTCTTTTCATGATTTTATTTTGTGAGATTATTTTATTAGAATAAAACTGACTCATTCAAAATAATTGGAGAAAAGATGAATCATAGTCATATATATATTATGAAATGATGCGGATTAAAACTCTTGAAGGAATTTAAACTTCATGTCCAAGCCCATGAAGTAGCTCTTGTAGCATGCAGGGTGTTGTTCAACGTTTGAGAATTACAGGAGTTAGGACTAAGTGAGACCTTGACCAAAGGGATCTGCATGAGATTGATAAGGCAGCCTTACCACAGCTCTAGAGAACGGCCATTTGAGATCGTATCTGCTGCCGCTTAGCAGAAAGAGGAAAACAGAAAGGAAGTGGGGAGAAGGAAGAGATTGAGGAAGGGGGCAGGCCCAGAGTTCGAAGCTCCCGCCTCCTTTGGGGGATTCTTTTCTTCACAGCTTACTTCCCATTATTTGACTGAGTAAATAAACAAGTATAGGTGTAATTGTGTACACATATGTAGATGTCACTGGATTCTTAAATACAAAAAAATGTTTACTTTTTAACTTAACAAAACATTTAGCATAGGATATATCTCATCCCATCTCCAAAACAAATATTTAATGGGAATCGGGAAGCTTGGAAGAAAGACCCTTAGAGATCATCTGGTCCAGTTCCTGATGTGGCAGATATGGGAGGGAGAGCCGAGGTACTCAAAGGGAGTTAGTGGCCAAATTGGGACCAGAGCTGATGTACTGCTTTAAAATACACTGTTGTCTAGACGTGGTATTTCACGCCTGTAATCCCAGCACATTGGGAGGCTGAGGCAGGGGGATCGCTTGAGGCCAGCAGTTCGAAACCAGCCTAGGCAACAGAGCAAGACCCTGTCTCTACCAAATGGAAGTTTTAAAAATTAACCAGGCATAGTGATGCACACCTGTCATCCTAGCCACTATGGAGGCCGAGACAGGACTATCGCTTGAGCCCAGGAATTCGAGGCTGCAGTGAGCCATGACTGTGCCACTGCACTCCAGCCCTGGTGACAAAGGAAGACCCTGTCTCTAAAACAAATTCATAAAAATAAAAAATATTTATGGATAAAAAATATTTATGGATTTAATATTTATGAATAAAAAATATGTATACCATTTATGGATTATGCATTAGTGATATCAATAAGACCTAGCCCATCAGGTGTGGCACAGAGGGAAAGGGATCTAGTTATTTGGTTTTTCCCTGCTCTTTAAATTGTTTGAACAGCAGCTCAGATGAGTTTAATGAACATCATCTTTTTTTTTACCTTTTATCTTTCCCATGTTTGTTTGTCCAGTGCAAATGCCTAAGATTTTTTCATTCATGGCAATACAGTTAGCTGAAACAGCCTCATGTTTGTGAAAAATAACCTTTCAGGATTCCAGTATTCAAGCAGTATTCCTGTCAAGTCACATCATCATAAGTCACATCATCATTGAGCTAAAGTAGGTTAGGTAACAGTAACAGTTAATTAGATTCTTTTTTTGTATATATCCTTCCCCTGAGGAAAGTTGAAGTGATAATTTTAAAAAATGGGTTTGTAGAAAATAGTTTCTGTCTAAAGAAGATGGATAAGAAAGATCAAATTCATTTGTAGGAAAAAAACAGGGCTTAGAACACCTAAGGAGAAACAGTCATAAACATCAAATTTTACCTCTAATTGAAAGGGATGATATTAAGAGACGGTAAGTGCTTCATGGCTTTATGGTTTTTTTTGTTTGTTTTTTGAGACAGAGTCTCACTGTGTCACCCAGGCTGGAGTGCAGTGGCGCGATATCAGCTTACTGCATCCTCCACCTCCCGGGTTCAAGTGATTCCTCTGCTTCAGCCTCCCGCCCGGCTAATTTTTGTATTTTTAGTAGAGACGGGGTTTCACCATATTGGCCAGGCTGGTCTCGAACTCCTGACCTCATGATCCACCCACCTTGACCTCCCAAAGTGCTAGGATTACAGGCGGAAGCCACCAGGCCTGGCAAACTTTATGGTTTTTTTGGTTTGTTTTTTCTTTTTTTGGATAGCCTCAGAAACATTATTTTATTAAAACCCAGGTGGAAATAAAAGCAAACAATTAAAGGTGTCCTTGACAGAGTCTATCGCATAGTTTTCTTATGTAATAAAGCATTTTAAGTATTTTGATAAAATAATATTTACCTTTAAATATAGATTTGCTGATCCTAAATTCTATAGTATAATACATGACAATTTAAAAAAGAATAATCAAAATATTATCTTCCAATAAACCCTCTCTTCTCATTTTATTTTTGGCTTATCATTGATGAGCTCTCTCACCCACAATCATTATTTGTTTCCGTTGTTGCAGCTCTTTTGTCACACCTGAGAATAAGAAAGCTATATGTAGCCATGTCCTTTAAACAACACCAGAAAAATAAACTAGTGATAGAATATCTTTTATATAACACTTTGTTTAAAAAACAATTTTTTAAGCCCGCGTCTGCTTCATTTTCTGTAACACAGCTTTATTCCTTTAATGTTATTTCACCAAGTGACCAGAAGGCCTCACTAGAAGACATTTTTCTCTGGGGACGGTTCTCTTGCTTTCAGCCCAAGGCCAAGGAACAGACATTCCTCGGCTGGGATGACGGTGCATCTTTTATCTAGCAAGTCACATTTCGACTCTGTGTTTCAATCAACTGTAAAGTCTTCGGGGCCATCTTAGAAAAGGGATTTTATTATTTTTCCAGACATGCTGTCTTCAGAATAAGTGAAATTCAAAATGTTAAAACGAGGTGGCTCTGGTCATGTCTTGGCCAAAGCCTTCTCACTTACCTAGATTATGGTTCCATCACAAGGAAGAGTTCGGTGCTGAACTCTTTGTGGCTGGCATGTTTTCCTCCTAGATTGGCACTGTTGAAGAAAAGCGGGGAGGAAGATTGGAGAAACAGACTCAGCAGGAGGCAGGAGGGCGGCAAGGCTCCGGCCAGCAGCCTGCACACCCGGGAAGCAGGGCGGTCCCTGATCAAGAAGGTAACGTTCCTCGTGTTAGGAAAAGCCTTCGGACTAACACCACTCTTGGAAGCGCATCAGAGAGACAAGCATGTGCCACCTAATTCCTTCTCTGTGAAGCATTTGTGCATTTTTGCTCTTAGGGTACACACTGAAAGCCTGTCACAGAGCAGCTAAAATGGGGTGGAAGGCTGTGCCTGGAGATGTTTTAGAACTGGGATCAGCAACACACACACACACACACTGTGTCAGCAAGCAAGTGCCTGAATTTTAAAGTGTGTACTTTTTCTTCAGTTTAAAAACATTCTTTTTTTTTTTTTTTTTTTTTTTTTTGAGACGGAGTCTCGCTCTGTTGCCCAGGCTGGAGTGCGGTGGCCGAATCTCAGCTCACTGCAAGCTCCGCCTCCCGGGTTCACGCCATTCTCCTGCCTCAGCCTCCCGAGGAGCTGGGACTACAGGCGCCCGCCACCTCACCCGGCTAGTTTTTTGTATTTTTTAGTAGAGACGGGGTTTCACCGTGTTAGCCAGGATGGTCTCGATCTCCTGACCTCGTGATCCGCCCGTCTCGGCCTCCCAAAGTGCTGGGATTACAGGCTTGAGCCACCGCGCCCGGCCTAAAAACCTGAAGTCTGGCTTTAGAGTGTTATTAAAGCCTTTATAATGAAAAAAATTGAACATCTTTAAGTTGCATATAAAATATGGACTTGCGTTTCCTATGCAGAGATTTTAAACCTAAGTATAAAAAATAAGGACATAATTGTGGTTCATGAGTCTTGAGTTCATCATTTAAGCATGTTTCATGAGTGACTGTGCCTTTTATTGAGAATGTACAGTAATGTATAAGTTGAAACAAAATTAGGTAATGCATGGTGATCAATACTTTCATATGTGAAAGTATTGATGAATTATTAAATTACAGATGTGATGATGACCAACTTTTGACCAGATAGTGCACACTTTCAAAACTGATGGTGACTGACTTGCTGGTTGGCCCTACAATTGCAAATGCACCTTCTGGCTGGAGGCGAAATGATGCACCGGTGACGCACTCCCTCCTCACTTTCTAGGATCAGAAGTCTTCAAGTAGAAAAGAAAAAGAATGCTTTTAACCAGATGATCCCCAGGCCCCTTCTAGCTCTAAAATGAGTTAAGCATCTGTGGAAGGGAGAGATGATGAATGTGACTTTCATGCATTAAGAAACTTACATAAAAATGAAATGTGCCCATAGAAGTGTGAGTCAGGAGTTCTGACACTATCTCATCCGATACTTCTGTGTCTTCTTAGGTTACATTGTAATGGCAATTTGAATTCTCTTCTTTGAGACATACATGGTGTTAAAGATAATATAGCTAAAGGCATTTAACCCTCAGCCATTTGTAAAGTTCTCAAATATAACTAGATGTTTAGAAAGTATACACATGCACATATTTTTCACACACCATGTCAAATTCAGGTTTCAAAAATGAGATCCTGAAGTGAAAGAAAATCCATCTGTCAAATAATGTATCCCCACTACCCACAAGCTTTATTTAAAAGAATCTTGAAATCATTGCTTCAAAAACAATTTTAGCACATTCCTCATTAGCAAACCTGCCAACTACTATGTCCTGGCACCAAGCAGCGCCTGGCCCCTTGTCCATCATTTTGGAAGGTGCAGAGACTCCCCAGCCCATCAGGAACTGGGAGTCCCAGAGAGCCGGTGGAAATTTAAATGAAGCCAAAAAGCACAAAGCAGGAGAGGTTCCCAGTGAATAGTGAAATAGGTGCGTTACCCCCTTAGAAGAACGGAGGATCACCTTAGGTGTGGAAGCCAGAAGGCTTTGAGTGGAGGATGAGATCCGAACTGCCCGAAGGCTGGCTAAGGTTTTTAGAAGGCAAGAGAGGCCAGTTGACTGCAGTTGCCCTTGGGGTAGAAAACCCAGTGACCTGAAGCCCCGGGGCTTCCAAGCAGGATGGGGCTGGAATGGGAAGTGCCGCCTCTGGGCGCGTGGAGGCTGCTGTTCCTGCAGCGAGGGTGAACTCTCCCACTCTTCCTCAGTGGTCTGCTTCCCTTTGGCTGGAGACAGTAAGCTCTTTGAAGTTAAAATAAACCGATCTGTCTTAGGCCCTTGTAGCCCACATTGGGCAATCTCAGGTTCTGTTGAGGTCAGGTGTTTCTCAGATGGCCTCTGACAACTCCTCGGTTCATTCCTTCCCGAGGGCTGGCACTGTTTTCAGTCACCCCCTGGCTGTGCTCAAATGTGGTGGGTGAGGCACCTTAAACCTGGTCTGTGTTGAGGGAGTCCCCCAATAGCTGAGGAGGCTTGACATGCCAACTGTTTGTGGGGTGTCTGAATGCTGCCCTGGAGAAGGACAGACAGTCATGACACGTGGGGCCTGAACAGGGGCGCTTGCTGCACGGAGTAGCTCTAGCCTTGCTGATGGAGCGGTACCCAGGAGAGCAGGTACCGGAACCTTCCATCTTTAGCACCAAGGGCAGAAAGGAGCTGGTGTTACGGTCAGCTCATCATGGCCTTCACAGTTCCTGTGTTCCTTTTGAGTGTGCAGTCTGTGGAAATGTAGAAGAGGCAGGAAACAGAGGGAACTCTAGAAGTTCCTTCCATTGTTCCTATGAAAATACATGCAGCATGGAAGTCAGCACCATCCAATAAAAATAGAATGTGTGCCACATAGGTCATTTTGAAATTTTCTTGGAGTCACGTTAAAAAATACATTAAAGGATGTCTTGTAAAGTCTATAACTGTTTTGTTTCTGTCAATGGATTGGTCTCAAAAGAAAACATCTTTGAGGTGCCCCAGCCAGCATCTCATTTTGGGTCTTTTGTTATGTTAAGATTTACTTTGGGGCCAAGCGCAATGGCCATGCCTGTAATCCCAACACTGGGAGGCCAAGGCAAGAGGATCACTTGAGCCCAGGAGTTTGAGACCAGCCTGGGCAATGTGGTAAAACCCCATATTTACAAAAATTAACTGAGTGTGGTAGTACGCACCTGTGGTCCCAGCTACTTGGGAGGCTGATGCAGGAGGATCGCTTGAGCCCAGGAAGTTGAGGCTGCAATGAGCAGTATTTGTGCCACTGCACTCCAGCCCAGGTGACAAAGCAAGACCCTGTCTCAAACAAAAACAAAAAAAATTTTTTGGACCCATGAATAGATACTAAGCTGGAGTTTTCATTTCTATACTAAAAGATCAGGCACATCTCAGGGAATGGAAAACTTACCGGCAGTTCCTTCTTTTCTTTCCCCATTTTACCCCCCACCCCCCAAAATGAGGATTGATGATCTAGAGCTTAAGAACATTAGTTGTTCACCTAGCCAGCTCTGTCATTTCCTGTGCAAAACTGTTTAGGTATTCTCTCTCTCTCTCTCTCTCTCTCTCTCTCTCTCTCTCTCTCTCCCCCCACCCCCTCCCCCCAGCTTTCTCTTTCTTTCTCTTCCTTGCGACCCTTCTTATCTTTCTCCTGTTCTTGGTTTAGTCTAGGCCAGGCTAACCTGACTTAAACATGTGTGAGTCTCGTAACATATGTACTTGATCTAAAGATGGTAAAGCTGTCTGTTTTGTGGATTTGGTCTGGTCTGCACGCTGTGGTTTATGTGCACTTGAGCATGACTTGTGTATACTTTCCTCCAGAGTAACTCATTCCACCAGAGAGAGAGAAATCAAATGAAGCAAAGTCTCTCAGAAGTGGTTTGGCAGGAGTCTCTGTTACAACTAGCTTTCAGTTATGTATTTATTTTCACCAAATAGTTATTTTCAATTCCAACCCTATTTTGGTTTATTCGACGTTAAGGTACACACGGTGGCTCCCACGTCTTTTGTGAAGATAGTCATCCAGCGAATCAGACCTTTTCCAAGAAGTGAAAACCATTTATAGACTTGGCCATTAAAACCCTGTGTCTATTTCTGAGTTCCAGATGGGAACTGGATATCCTACTGTGCTTCAGTAGCTTTGAGGTCAGTGCACCCAGCTCAGATCTATGACAGTCCCTGAAATTTCAAGAAAGGTGAATCTGGCACATTTATATTCTCCGTGTCTGCTGCCGTTGAAATTCCAGATCACAATTCAGGAGAATTTAAAAGTCACTTTAAAGTGCGAGGATGACAGGGAGAGAAAGGCTGGTGGAACGCCCTCTAAACTCCAGATGCTCATTCTGCGGTCAGGGAATGAGTTGGCCTGAGGTTCACATCACTGCATTGTGTGAGCACGTGCATGCTGCTGTTTGAACCCAGGCACGAAATACTTGAAGGTGATTGCGACGCTCTGGCGAGGCTCTTCTCTTCCAATACTCTGCAATGTTCCCTGTTTGTTTTAACCTGTAGGAAGAAGGAGGAGTTGCGGATGATATTGCCATTTCTAATCTGCTTTGGGTAAGCCTGACTCTAACACAGGTGTCCTCTAGATGGTGGCCAGAATTACACTTTGCGTGGGTAATTCTGATCCTGGGTGGTTCCTTCGTGTGCCCTCTCTGGTGCTTTTTTATCTCCAGACCAGACACAGCCTTTGTCCAGAGTGGAGAGCTGAGCCTGTGCCCTTCAATTATTTTTTAAATCATGTAATGAAAATACTTTTAAGAAGATAATATTTTCTGTTAAATGTTAAAATTGTCGGTGAAATTAATGGTTTCCCTCTCTGTAACTGACAATCTTCTATAAATTAACTCATTTAATTACTGCACAAAGCTGACTCAGGTATATTTACCGTGCTTGTGTGGATTTATTTTAGCATTAGCATTCAAGGGAGGACTCTCTTGAAAAGAGAACTGAAGTTGCAATGAGTAAATTAACATTCTGTTAGAAAAAAAATCATTGTTTTGTCTCTCCCTCCCCCATGTCCCTGCCCGCCCTGCTCTGATAAATCTCTTTTCACCTTAAATCCTCTTGCTTTGCTCTGTAGGAACCTGTATATGCTTCTACTTATTCTCCTGCTATTCCTGCTGCCCATAAATACCTGTCTTTTGTGTTGATTAATCAGGTGAGGAAAAGCCACTCATGTTAAGCCTCACTGCAAGTTCTAAGCAATAGGAAAAGAACTTCTGTTTTAATTTTGGAAAATAACTTATTTGCTGCATTTCACTATGAAAGAGAGGGGTGTGTGTGTGTGTGTGTATGTCGCAGTACAATTGTGTGTGTGTCCACGAGAGTGTGTGTGTATCTATGAATATGTGTGCTGAGTGTGTATCTGTGAGAGTGTGTGTATGAGTGAGTGTGTATCTATGAGAGTGTGTGTGTCTGTGTCTGTAAATGTGTGCACTTGTGTGTGTTTAATTGGTTCTTCATGTATTTAGGGTCACTCACACACACACACTGATCCTTGGCTCAGATTTTCAGGTGGACTTGATGGCATTAATTCCCCTCATAGTCATGAAACTGGTTTAAGGGGAGAGTAGCCCCTTTCAGCCTCCAAGCTTGGATCCTGAGTCAGGAGCCCAGGAGAGGTGGCCGTGTTCTTCGCTCCGGCTCAGTGAGGATGTTGTCCTGCTCAGTTCCTAGAGGAGGAGGATATGGTGGAGGTGGTTTGGAGTGTGGAGGGACAGGGAGGAAGACTCAGCGAGGGGAGGCCCCTCCAGTGACCCTATTAAAGAACCAGGAGGAGCTGGTTCCAATGGCCCTATTAAAGCAAGAGACCATGGACCCCCTGCCCCTTCCCTCCATCCTCGCTGTAGCCCCTCTGAACCCCACCCCAGAGAACAGACCTGGCCTGGGCTGAGCCACTCTGTGGGTGAATAACATGAAAAACAGGAATGGCTGTTTTTTTTAATTCCCCGTGGAATGTCCTTGGTGTCAAAACAGCTCTGCAAAGTGGCAACATCCACTTTTCCATGAATGCCAGGCTCCCGACTCCTCCCTGCCGGGCTTTGCCCCGTCACTTCCCTCCTGGGGCCTCTGTCCCCTCCCTCTAGGCCCTCTGTCCTCTCCCTCATAGGGTCTCTGTCCCCTTCCTCATAGACCCTCTGTCCCCTTCCTCATAGACCCTCTGTCCCCTTCCTCATAGACCCTCTGTCCCCTTCCTCGTAGACCCTCTGTCCCCTTCCTTGTAGGCCCTCTGTCCCCTCCCTCTAGGGCCTCGTCTCCCCAGCAGGACTGGGACTTTCTTAGCTCTCAGGTGGCCTCTGACAGTGCCGTGATGGGCCTGCTCTGGCAGCACCAGCAGTTGCTGAATGAGCGGCTCAGGGTTTCACGTGCGAAGCTGACAGAGAAGGTGTCTGGGGTCCTCCCGTCGTCATCTTGCCTCTTCACAAATGGAAGCTCCCCACTTCTTCTCCCTGGGGCGGCCTTTCCCTCACTCTGCTGGTTCCTTTCCCTGAAGCTGGAAATGCTGGTTGTAAGAGCCCAGGTCCCACATACCCAGCCAGTGTCTACCCCAAGAAAGAGGCTGAAATCTGGAGCAAACTTCCTATCCCATCACGAACGGGGGGAAATGAGCTTGTGTTTCTTTGAAATAAGCCAATATTAAACTTTAAAGGAAAAGATATATTATTGAAGTCTTTAAGTGTTTACCGTCAGCCCTTCATCTCTTCCGGTTCCGCATCCAAGGATTCAATCAACTAGGGATACTTGGGAATAAAGTCAATACAAAGAACAATACAACAATTAAAAAATTAAAAACCAATATAGCAGAACAACTATTTACATAGCATTACCTTATATTAGGTATTACAAGTAATCACGAAACGATTTAAAGTACACGGGGAGGATGTGCACAGGCTGTGTGCAAATCCTACACCTTTTTATATCAGGGACTTGAGCATCTGTGGATTTTGGTATCTGTGGGAGGTCCTTGAACCAGTCCCCCATAGGCACTGAGGGACAACTAGATATATTTTTTAGTAGAATTTCTTTTTTTGGAGCAGTTGTAGGTTCACAGCAGAAAGTACAAAGAGTTCCTACATCATCCCTGCCCTCCCACACACAGCCTCCCCAATTACCAGCATCCCCTCCAGAGTGGCACATTTGCTACCATTGACGAACCTACGTTGACACATCATTATCCCCAAAGTTCATAGATGACGTTAAAATTTACTCTTGGTGTGGTCCATTCTCTCAGTTTTGACAAATACATAATGACATATGTCCACCATTACACTATCATACGGAATCGTTTCCCTGCCCTGAAGATCCTCTGTGCTCCGCCTGTTCAACACTCTCACTTCCCAGTCCTTGGCAACCTGTAATTTTTTACTGTCTCATAGTTTTGCCTTTTCCAGAATGTCATTGAATTGGAATCACACAGTATGTAGCCTTTTCAGATTGGCTTCTTCCATTTAGTAATATGCATTTAAGATTCCTCTGTGTCTTTTTAAATTTTTATTTATTTTTCAATTATTATTATTATTATTATTATTGTTATTGAGACAGAGCTTCACTCTGTCACCGAGGCTGAAGTGCAGTGGTGCAATCTTGGCTCACTGCAACCTCCACCTCCCGGGTTCAAGCAATTCTCCTGCCTCAGCCTCCTGAGTACTTGGGATTACAGGCGCCCACCACCACACCCAGGTAATTTTTTTGTGTTTTTAGTAGAGATGGGGTTTCGCCATGTTGGCCAGGCTGGTCTCAAACTCCTAACCTCAGGTGACTCACCCACCTCGGCCTCTCAGAGTGTTGTGATTACAGGCGTGAGCCTCCACTGTGTCTTTTTATGGCTTTAAAGCTTTTTTCTTTGTATTGCCGAATAATATATCATTATCTGGACATGCCACAGTTTATCTATTCATCTACTGGAGGACAACTTGGTTGCTTCCAAGTCTTGACAATTATGAATAAAGTGCTAGAAGCATCCATGTGCAGGCTTCTATTTGGATGTAAGTTTTCAAGTCATTTGAGTATCAAGGAGCATGATTGCTGTATCACACGGTAAGAGTATGTTGAGTTCTGTGAGAAACCTCCAAACTGTCTTCCAAAGTGGCTGCACCATTTTGCATTTCCACCAGCAATGAATAAGAGTTCCTGTTGCTCCATGTCCTTGCCAGCATTTGGTAGTGTCAGTGCTTGGGTTTTTGCCATCCTAATTGATGTGTAACAGTGTCATGTTGTTTTAATTTGCAAATCCCATTATTAGGGATTTGCAAATGAGATATTCAGCATATTTCTATATGCTTATTTTCTATCTGTATATCTTCTTTGGTGAGGTATCTATTTAGATGTTTTTCCTATTTGTTAATCTGGTTGTTTTCCCATGGTTGAGTTTTAAGAGTTACTTGCATATTTTGGTTAACAGTCCTTTATCAGATATGTCTTTTGCAAATATTTTCTCCCATTCATAGTTTGTCTTCTCATTCTTTTAACAGTGTCTTTTACAGAAGTTTTTAATTTCAGTGAAGTTCAGCTTGTTAGTTATTTTTTTCTAAGATATTGCCTTTGGTGTCACATCTAAAAACTAATCATCAAACCCAAAATAATATAAATATTCTCCTATGTTATCTTCTAGAAGTGTTACAGTTTTGAATTTTACAGTTAGGTCTTTGTGATCCATTTTGAGTTAATTTTTGTCAATGGTGGAAGATTTGTATCTAGATTTTTTTTTCACATGTGGGTGTCTAGTTATTCCAACACTCATTTGTTGAAAATAATATCTTTTCTTCATTCTATTGCTTTTGCTCCTTGTCAAAGATCAGTTGACTATATTACATGAATCGATTATTGAGAACTCTATTTCATTGATCTATTTGTGTATCCTTTTACTAGTACCACACAGTCTTGATTACTGAGGCTTTATAGTAAGTCTTGAAGTTGACTGGTGTTGGTCCTCCAACTGTTTTTTTTTTTTTTTGACATGGAGTCTCTCGCACTGTCTCCCAGGCTGGAGTACAGTGGCATGATCTCGGCTCACCTCAAGCTCCACCTCCCGGGTTCACACCATTCTCCTGCCTCAGCCTCACGAGTAGCTGGGATTACAGGCTCCCGCCACCACGCCTGGCTTATTTTTTGTATTTTTAATAGAGACAGGGTTTCATGATGTTAGCCAGGATAGTCTCGATCTGCCGACCTCATGACCCACCCGCCTCGGCCTCCCAAAGTGCTGGGATTACAGGCATGAGTCACCGCACCCGGCCCCTCCAACTTTTTTCTTCCCCTTCAGTATTGTGTTGGCTTTTCTGGCTCTTTTGACTCTCCATGTAAACTTTATGATCAGTTTGTCGATATGTTCAAAATACTTTGCAGGGACTTTGGAATTGCATTGAATTTATAGATCGAGTTGGGAAAAACTGACATCTTGACAAAATTGAGTCTTCTTATCCACGAACATGGAATGTATCTCCATATATTGTTAAGTTTAAGGGAAAATAACATTTGCCAAAGACATTTATGTTTCATCACTTCAAAATTAAAATTTCAAAAAATTCTATATTTTTACTTCTGACCAGTTTTTCCCAGCCGAATGTGAATATTTTATATACCAAGTATGTAGCACTAGCTCATCTGTGTTCTCAGAGGTCAAGTCGCTCCTTTTCTTTCCTCCAGCAGTACTGGTGTCTTAATATTTAATAATACAAAGGTTCAGAGAAGAAAACAGAGCATTTACACAGCACACAGGCTCTGTCTAAATGGACTGTTTGTCTCTGGGTGAGGCTTCAGCCTGAATTCTCTTCTTTCTCACATGCCTCAGGACTGTACCAGAATAAGATTTCACTTTATTCCCTTCTTTTCATCTTAGGAGCTGGTAGATGGTGACAGGACTGGAAAACAGTTACTTCGAGATCTGAGCCTAGACCCGTGATCTTCATCTTTTGTTCAGGCTACTTGAGGCTGTATGCAGTGATGAGGGACTGAAATTTCTCTTAAGGAAGGTGCAAAGCTAAATTTCTTTCACAGTGTGTAGAAATTGAAATGATGCTAGCGTTTTTGAAAACTGAAAAGTACAACTTTATTACATTGACCATTTTTCTATTGCTTAATAAGTGCCTTATAATTTCTTCCTTTACAGTTTAGTTTAACTAGATGTGAATAAGATAAAAATTTAAAAACCAGATCACAGTCTTTTCTTCCCATGAAGCTCTCCGGTTGTGGAGTTTTACCCTGAAATCTATCCTAATCCTTATAATACGCCTTAGTTCTACTCTCTCTTGTTGGATCACATCCCTGTGTGAGAAACATTAAGGGAGATTTGCTATGATTTCTCAGTCGGTGTATAAAGAGAGAAGCAAACCCATCAGCAACATCACACAACCTAAAAGCATTCATGTTAATTCAGTCTTTGCATAGTTTCCGGCTGTGACCTACCAAGTCTCTGACCATCTTTGAAAGAAGACGGCCCTTTCTACCTGTTTCACTACCTTCTACACACACACACACGTGCATACACATACACAAATACTCATTTTCTCCTCCACCCTCTCTCTCTGCCTCTCCCTACCACATTCATGGGATCTATCTTTGAAAGGATAAAGGACAGATGGGGTAGAGATTTCTGTTCAGATTCTTCGCCAATTCTCTTACTATTCCAGTCAGCACTCAATGTGTATCGGCTAAA
This sequence comes from Trachypithecus francoisi, assembly GCF_009764315.1. Taxonomy (NCBI): domain Eukaryota; kingdom Metazoa; phylum Chordata; class Mammalia; order Primates; family Cercopithecidae; genus Trachypithecus; species Trachypithecus francoisi. The sequence goes on from NW_022680509.1 coordinate 121,983, forward strand.
CCTGGGAAATGATACAGTACTTATTACCGTATATATGTCCTTCTCTAAGGACATATTTCTTTCCTTGTTTAAGGAAAGAAAAAATTAGAAGGAAAAAAACAAGACAATAATGAAGAAGCTGAAAAAAAGCAAATGGACAAAGATATTCATCTTCTTTGTTTTCACATTTTGAGTTCTAAAATAGAAGAGCAACTTGTGATACATTTTTATTAAATTCTTTGGAGTATAAACAACCTATATTATTTACCTCTTTATAGAGCCATGTAAAGTCAGACAGCAGGAATTGGGGAGCTGTAAGCCAACCCTACTAAGTAGCAATGTCAAGTAGAAATTTTTAGAGAAACAAAAATGTTTATGTTTAATACTATCATTTAGCAGAGAGTGAAAATTATTTCTTCTTGACCTATATCTGGCAAAGAAATTGAAGCTTTCAATTTTAAAATGGTCATATCGGCACAGGGTTCATATCCATCATGTACACGAAGGGCTCTGGGGGAATCCCAGTGCTTTGAAAAACAAAATTGTTGACTCAAGGCTCCCATCTTTCTGAGTCACCATCCACACCCACTACCCCACCCTGGACTGTCGAGATGCCTGAGAGAATTCACCACAGAGTTGACTAAGTGAATAGTGAATCACCATAGTGATGGCTGGACCTTTGGAGATGCCAATTTTCTTGGCACTTGATATGTTTCTTGGAAATATTTGAAGCCAAGTGTCATCTTGGTTTGATTAAAATTCACTCCTGAAACTTCATTTTCAAAGAAAACATATTCTCTTTGTTGAATTTTGATGAGGTCTTTTGGGCAAGTGAACCTCATCCTTTATTTAAAAAGGATACATGATTCAGAGAGTTGCTTGGAATTAGGGGTTTCTCGCCAATCATGAGCAGAAAAGTTAGGGTTTTTTCAAAAAAATTAGTAAATCTTAATTGTGATAAAATGTTAAACTTATAGAAACATTTCCATTCTAGACAGAGCACTTTCATACCCTTCACCAGAACCACTCATCATTGACATTGGCCCCTTCCTTCACTCTCCCTCCCTTCCCCCCTCCACCCCTCACCCCACTTTCTTGCCTTCTCTTCCCCTATCTCGTTTTTCCCACCCCAACTATATGCCAGTAGTTTGGAAACATTGTGCTCCTCTACCTTTCAAGATTTGAGTGTGTATTTCCTGAAGTCAAAGATATTTTCTACCATAACTACAATATGGTGATCAACATGAAGAAGTTAATGTTGATACAATATTTATCTGATCCACATTCCATCTTAAATTGTGTCAATTTCCTCCAATAATGCCCTTTGTAGCCACCACCCCATCTAAGATTCAAGCCAGGATCATTGGTTGTCGTATCTCTTTAAGAAAAGGTTTTTAACCCAATTTAAATTGGCAGGGACCTCAAAATCACTTCTGGCTGTGAGGGCCTTATGGAAGAATCCTGTGAAAGAAAGGTTCATCACTTAGATGGTGGAGAAGCCCACATTCATAGCTTAAACCAAATCTTCCCAGTGCAGACCTGGTTTTGTGCTGCTGGAAATGAAGGGAAGGTGCCTTTCCTCTGTCAACCCCCATCATTCCAGGGCGTTAAAAAAATGAACTGTCTCCATCTCCACTCTCTTCCTGTCCCTCCTGAATCAGGAAGTTCTCTCTCTTAAGGGAACTGGTTTGCCATAGTGAGGAGGAAAGGGATTGTGGAAGAGAATCTCCAAGATGGGCTTCACTCGGGGCTCTCCGAGTCCTCCCCTGTGTCAGCGTGAGGCCTTAGGATCACACCGATCCACGGAAAATGCCAAGGAAAATGCCTTAGAAAGGCAGACCAGCTGGGGGACCTGCTAGAAGATGTTGAGTAGTACTCAGAAGCAGTTTGAAAGCAGATGCCCTAGCAGCCATCTGGGGGACCTGCTAGAAGAATGTGTGGAGTGCTCAGATGTAGTTTGACGCTAGTGCAGATGCACTAGCAGCAATGGCCTTCCTCCAGTCCGAAAGACGGGGAAAGTGAGAAGTCAAAGCCAGGAAGCCATCTCCAGCCCCCAGAGCCCCTTCTAGAGGCGACCTGCAGTGACAGCCAGGGACGTGGCTTCTTCTCTAGAGGGGGCACCTTTCCACTCTTCCTTCCTTGGCATTAGCTCCATAGCCCCTGTGCTTCTCCCCTGCTCTCCACTCAGCCCTGTGCCTCACCATAGTCAGGGGACTTGTGGTGCAGGGAGGGTTGGCTTGAAGGCAGAGGGAAAGCAAACTCTGCCGGCCAGCGTTTGAGGACCTCCTGCCCTGATATCGCCGGCGACCGCCACCTACACTCTTCTCCCCAATACACATCACTCAGTGGCATGAGCCCTGTCCTCTGCCTCCATCCCTGCTCCTCTCCCTCCCTCCTCAGCCCCATCTCCCCATCCCAGGCCTGTCCTGAGCCCCTTCTCCTTTCCTGATGCCCTCTGAGTCCCCTGTAGCTTCTTCCCTTTTCCCTCCTGCCACATCGCCAGCCTCAAGCCTAATGAGCGTCACCAATGACTTGGAAATGGAAGAAGCAGATATCTCCAGAGACTTTCCAGTTAGAAACTGCTGAAAGCATTTTCAGTAGAAATGTTATTGTGTGTGTAGGTTACGTCTACAGCATAGTTCATCCTCAGCGTCAGATCTCTCACAGCTTAAAGCCGCTTCCGTGGGCTCTCCTGGTTGCTTACCTGCCCACAGAACATCATGGCTGCAGGAAAAAGCAAGCAGAGTCCCAGCAAACCTTCTCCTGCCCCTTATTCCTAACCAGCCTCCCTCCTTCTAACTGGGCAAGTTCCTTGCGTGCTCACATGGATAAAGTTTTCTAGACCAATCATGTTCTTTGTGAGTATATAGGGATAAAAATCTCCCAGTTAACCGAGTTTAACTAGATGGGTTAAGACAGAGAAACTTTAAAACCAGGGCCCAAAAACAATCTATTTTGAACTGTTTGTGTTTACAAAGGATTGTTTTGGTGCTCCAGTGCCCCAAACGGTAAGTCACAGGACAAAGGTGTTCATCTGAAGTTTCGGTATCACCAGTGGTGATCTCCGACCCAACCTGGATGTAAGGAAGCCGAGCCCATTTCAGATAGAACATTTTTGAACATCTTTGGACAATATGCTTACTCCTCTTTGTCTACCTGCTTTTTTCACTCATGAAATGCTGCAGGCTGAGAGCCACACCGCTGTCATTTCTCTCTCCTGTTTTCTCTTCTGTACATTTATGAACAGCGGGTCACAGAAAGTCAAGAGAGCCAGATGACGATTGAGGAAAGGAAGCAGCTCATCACTGTGAGAGAGGAGGCCTGGAAGACGAGAGGCAGAGGAGCGGCCAATTATTCCACCCAGTTCACTGTGGCTGGCAGGATGCTGAAGAAAGGTCAGCGTGTGTGTGTGTGCCTGTGTATGTGTGTGGTGTGTGCACAATGCACACACATGAGCACACTCACCCATGGAGGGCATGTACGTGATAACTCAATTTAAAAGACAAAACCATGGCCTTTTTAAGTTTTTTCTAAGAGACAGGGTCTTGCTCTTTTGCCTAGGCTGGAGTGCAGTGGCTCAATCATGGCTCACTGCAGCCTCGAACTCATGCGCTGGGGCAATCTTCCCACCACAACCTCTCTAGTAGCTGGGACTATAGGTGTGCAACACTACGCCTGGCTTTTTAAAATTTTTTATGTAGAAATGGGGTGTCACTGTGTTGCCCAGGCTGGTCTCGAGCTCTTGGATTTAAGTGATCCTCCCATCTCAGCCTCCTAAGTAGCTGGGACTACAGACGTGAGACACCATGCCCAGCCTTCTTTTAAATTTTTTTAAACTTGCTAACATTCTATAAATGTTTTTTGTGTAGGTTCTGTGAGATATTCCTACTGAATATCTTTTCTTCATAAATAGCATCTTCTTTAAACTTTATATGATTCTTGGAAATAATTGAAGGTCATAAAACAGTGACACATAATTCATTTTGTCACTGTTTTCAAAACTTACCCATTTGGAATTGAGTGCAAGTGTCGGTTTCAAAAGCAATTCAAATCTGCTAACAAATTTTGGTCCTTTCCCATAATTACATCTATTTATTTATTTAGACGGACTTTCACTCTTGTTGCCCAGGCTGGAGTGCAATGGTGTGATCTCGGCTCACTGCAGCCTCCGCCTCACAGGTTCAAGCAATTCTCCTGCCTCAGCCTCCTAAGTAGCTGGAATTACAGGCAGCCACAACCACACCTAGCTCGTTTTTAATAATTTTAGTAGAGATGGAGTTTCACCATGTGGGCCAGGCTGGTCTCAAACTTCTGACCTCAGGTGATCCACCTGCTTCGACCTTCCAAAGTGCTGGGATTACAGGTGTAAGCCACCGTGCCCAGCCCCCATAATTATTATTATTATTATTATTTTGGTTTGTGGGGGAACAGAGTCTAGCTCTGTCTCCCAGGCTGGAGTGCAGTGGTGTGATCTCAGGTCACTACAAACTCTGCCTCCTGAGTTCAAGTGATTCTCTTGCCTCAGACTCCTGAGTAACTGGGATTACAGGCACGTGCCACCACACCTGGCTAATTTTTGTATTTTTAATGGAGATGGGGTTTCGACATGTTTGTCAGGCTGGTCTCAAACTCCTTACCTCAGGTGATCCACCCGCCTCTGCCTCCCACAGTGCTGGGATTACAGGCATGAGACACCCCACCCGGCCCATAATTACTTTTAAATCGTTTCCATTTCCTTGTGACCCAGCAACTACATACTTACCCTAAGTCAGCCTTTCACAATAAAGAATTTTATCCCCTCTTCCTTTTAGGTTAATTCCTAGGTTCTTCTCCATGAAACCTGATTTCTCTGACCGAGCAAAGCCAATTCCGTATATGCTTTAATGTCTAAAAGGTGTCCTCAGTTCCAAGGCAGTGGGGCGTCCCTGCTGCAGTCCTCTGCTGCTGAGCTCTTGGAACTGATTTGATGCCTGTATTCAAACATGTATGAAACTGACTTACATATCACATGGTTAGTAAAGTTATTGGAGAGATTTGAGGCTTCATAAGAGTGTTTGGGGCTTTATTTCATATCCCGCAGGAAATGATTAAAATTTAGGGTCCCTTTGTCATCTGTATGCACATGCCATCATTTTCTAAGCTCTTATTTCCAAGTAAATTTCCCAACTTGGTGGTATACATTTTCACATTCACTTCATCTTAACATCTTGTCATCAAACTTGTGGGTTTAGCTTTTCTTTTTCTCAGAACCTTCACGGATCCACACTTTTATGACGAGTACCTAACTCATTATAGGTACATAATGAATGTTTGTGGAAGGAAGGGAAGGAGCGAGGCATGGAAATCCCTGAATTGTGATTAACTCAAATCTTAGTGGGGAATCCTTTCTAACAAATCTATTCTTACCTCATCTTGGAATTGTGAAAAGATAAGAGAAGAGAATTTATTCGCACAGAATGAGGTACCATTTGCCAATTTCCTGCGTCAGATCACAGAACTGGATAATCGTGTTTAAACTCCTTTAACGTGAGTCCCAACCCTTCTTTAACAGAAGCACCTCCTTAGGCGCAGACTGGCTAAGTAGAACTGGAGCTGAGAACTTGAACCTGACCTCAGGTTTTCCAACTTCTAGCCCAGACTTTTATCTTGAAGACTTTCTGCTTTGGTTTCTTTTTTCCTCTTCCATCTTAAAAATCCTAATTTATTTGTAAGTGGGTTCTCACTACCAAATGCCACTGCCCTTGTCCACATTGACATAAGAGGATATAGATTTGCTCTTATTCAGGTTTGGAGAAGGAACAGTTCCCATTTCTCGGTGAATGAGTTCACTTTCATATTTTCCTGAATGTATCAGGGATCTTTATTTAACAGGTGCTATATGGCTCACTCAGGAAATTATCTTCTTATACTTTATAATTAATGAAAAAACTGTTTCTTATATTTCTAATATTTGCCATCACCTCCTGGGTTATATGTTTCACTTGAGTCATTAGCTCTTTTTGATTTGTAGTGATAAGGCATCCAATTTACATTCGCTGCAGAATAAAATAACCCCCTACACAACAGCCTGGGTTCCTACCTCCCGGGAACAACAGGCAACCAGGAGTGACCACCTCTCAGTGCCTTGCCAGGAGGCATCCGGGACCTGACCTTCATTCTCTCACCCCAGAAACCTCTCTTCTCCTGCTAGTCTCATTAGGACTTTCTCCCTTTTTTATATTCCTCAATTCTGTGTAACAGTTAGCACTCCACAAGGTTCCTGTGGTATTCTAGATTTTCTCTGGAAGCCAAGTACTCCAACCACACCTGGAGTAAGCGAGATGTGACGATGTTCTAGATTGTTGTACCTAGAATTCATTGAAAAGAGCTATGGGGGATCTTTGTTTTAACATTTTGTAATTTGCATCTCCATGCCCTGAGTCATTCATTGCCTAAGGATCCTTATCGCTAGCTGGGAGAAGAGCTCTTTTGAATAGTGCCACTGCCTGAACCGCCAGCAGGGAGAGCCATGGCAGCGGGGTTTGCCTGGCACCAGCCAGGACAGGGAGGGATTTCTCCGGTTGCTTTGGAAACCAACCTTCAGAGTCAGCCCTGTTTATTAGCTGCGGAGTTAACGGCCTCTGTGCTAATGAACTCCTCTGCTGTCTCTTAAGCATCCTTCTAGTGAGTGATGGTTTCCCTCCCTACCCTGTGATACCAGATTTTATTTATCTTTATTATCTTTCAATAAAGTTTACTTTCTCATGGATATAAACCCTTTGCAGGTCTGGCAATTGAAACAAATTTTAAAACTTTTATTGACATCATCACAAAATGAGAAGTACTTCTAGGATGTTACCTACAACTTGAGTTTTAAACCATTTAATGGTTATTTTTAATTAAATTTTTATGCTGTAATACTTCTCCCTTTCACAGGAGGACAGAGCAGAATCATTCATTTATTTGGTTTTCCTTACAATAGTGATTTGCATATTCTCTGGATGTTGTTCGTCCAGGGATGCATTGTCATCTAAGTGGCAATGTCATCTAAGGATTTCACATTTATTACAAATGAGTACAGAGAACATTCACATCTCATTTTGTTTTTTGTAAATGCACTAGTTTTCTTTCCAATGCCTTCCACTTAGGTTAGGGAAGTGATACTCATCCTTCTCTTTACTAAGTTTTCTTCTTCCAGCTGGATACTTTCTCCATGCTGGAATTCCTCCCTTTCCCTTTCATATGTCTCTTACCATTTGCCCTTTTAAAGATTCCTCACCCTGCTTCTCAGTAAATATAGGAGGAAAAGCATTTCCTGTTTCCGCCCACATGGGAGATGAACAGGACCTTCCAACATGCACAGTCGGTCCAGACCTGCCCTGGTCTGTGGTTTCTTCTGAAAGGTTGGCCCTCCTTGGATTACTGTCTGTGTAATGTCTCCAAGGCCACTGTCCCTCCCTCCCCTCAGCCTGAAGGAGAACTTCAGTGCTGGGGGCCACTGGCTGGCAAGTGTGACACAGCTCATTCTGCAGATGGCACCAGTGCACTGTCAGCTGCCCCTGCCATCCCCAAAGGGCCTCAGAACTCACAGCTGCATTTGCCCAAGTTAACGTGTCATGGACATGTTTTCCCACGTCTTCAGCATTCATTTTGGAATATCAGCTTGTCAGCCACTACAGTCCTTGGAAATAATACAATCCTGTCTACATTTGCAGTTGGTTGTCCCACAGTCGCTGTACCTGTGAAGTGCGCGTGTGTGTGCCTGCCTGTGCGTACATTCTTATAGGTTGTGCCGTCTACCCTGGGACTCCTGGAGATTCATCAGGGTTCCAGAGATTTCCAGAAGTGACTTTGAGATGCTCAGTAGCTCGTCTGTGTGTTCCACAGGTTTGGCGTCACCCACTGCCATAACCCCAGTAGCCTCACCCATTTGCAGTAAAACAAGAGGCACCACACCCGTTTCCAAACCCCTGGAAGGTAAGTCACCAAGGCCGCGGCCACGCCAAGCCTGATCAGAAGAGGCCTTAGTGATGCGGTCTCACTGACAGTTTCTGCTTGCCTAGATATCGAAGCCAGACCAGATATGCAGTTAGAATCGGACCTGAAGTTGGACAGGCTGGAAACCTTTCTGAGAAGGCTGAATAACAAAGGTACCTACTGGAAGCCAGAAGGCTTTGCTCTCAGAATCTCTAAATCCAAATTCTGATTGCTTTTCTTCCTCAGCTAAATTGTTTTCTTTCCATTATGGCTTTACTCATTCATACTGTAATCATTATCTTTGTTGTTATCTTCAAAAAATGAAGTTTTGGTCAAGACTGATTAGATTAACAAGCCCTGATTCACTTGATAACGTACTAAATTGGGGACTTCCAATAATACATTTTTTTCTTGAATCTAAACCCTTGGGGTGTAATCCAATTGGAATTGTGAGTTGAGTGATTTTGATTATAACTCTGAAAGCAGATTATTATATGTCGGCAAAATCAACGTGATCTTGGGCCTGGTGAACTTTAAATTGTATGTTACCAATTTCCAATAAGGTAAAAGCTAATATTATTTCATATAATCACAAATGATTTCAAAAAGAAAATTATGGCAAATGAATATTGAAATAAATGTTTCAATATAAAAGTCAATGAGGTATACAAAATAAAAGAGCAATATGCAAAAACAGCCTTTTATCTCTTGATTAAAATGTCCATTCCTGGAAACTTACCCAATATTAGGCGCTGGGAGTCCCTACTATTGACAGTGACCACTTAAAGATTGAAAATAATACAATCACCACTGAACAGAAGTATAAAAGTGTAATTTAATCACTGATCTGGGTAGGCAAGGAATGCCAATCAGCAAAGCATTTATTACACACATGGAGCAGCGATCTAGCCCGCGGGTCAGCAAGCGATGGCCACTGCCAAATCCAGCTGCCCACCTGCTTTTGTTTTTTCTTGTTTGTTTGTCTTTAAGAGACAGGGTCTTGCTTTGTCACCCAGGCTGGATTGCAGTGGTGCCATCATAGTTCACTGTAGCCTTGAACTCCTGGACTCAAGCAATCCTCCCACCTCAGCTTCCCAATTAGGTGGGGCTATGGGCGTGCACCACCAAGCCTGGATAATTTTTGTTTCTGTTTTTGTAGAGATGGAATCCCACTATGTTGCTCAGGCTGAACTCCTGGGCTCAAACGATCCCCCAGCCTCAGCCTCCCAAAGTGCTGAGATTATAAGCGTAAGCCACCATGCCCAGCCTTGTTTTTGTAAATAAAGTTTTACTGAAACACATCCATGCCCATTCATGAACTATGGTCAGTAGCTTTTGCATTATAACAGCAGAACTGAGTAGTTGCAACATAGGCTCCATATCACCCCTCCCCATGCAAAGCCTAAAATGTTTACTGGCTGGCCCTTTTTGGAAGAAGTTTGCTGACCCTTGACATAGAATGAGGCTGAGGCTGGTTCATCTACCCTCAGCAGAAGCCAGTGCAGGTTCAGAAGCGTTCAGTGGGCTCGTGTGTGCAGTAAGGTCAGCCTCCCTCTCTCCCACCATTTTACTGCAGAAGATTTGTTCAGGTGGGAAGTCCTTATGTCAGAGATTAAGTAAGGGCCTGGGAAGCAACCGCAGGACCTTGTATATCACAACCGTGTTTCTTCCACTCCTGGAACTTAGGAGGAAATAGAATTTTTAAACTATTGTGAAGCATAATTGGAGTCTTGTTTTTATAAAACTCTTATGTCATTTTCTTCTTTGTTGATAGTTGGCGGGATGCACGAAACGGTGCTCACTGTCACCGGCAAATCTGTGAAGGAGGTGATGAAGCCAGATGATGATGAAACTTTTGCCAAATTTTACCGCAGCATGGATTATAATATGCCAAGAAGTCCTGTGGAGCTGGACGAGGACTTCGATGTCATTTTCGATCCTTATGCACCCAAGTGAGTTATTTGGGTCTCTGTCTTTCCTCCACTGAGAAGGGCTTCCTTCACCTACACACAGCATATCCACGAGGCTCTTTCCCCATGTGACCTCCTTCTTCTAACTCCGTCACAGGGGCGTTAGTATTCTAGAGCCAGGGCACGCTGTTGCAGGAGCCAGGGGCAGGGAGCCTCGCAGCAGATAGAACATGCAGACCAGATGTGCAGGCAGGCAGACCGTGTGGGCCACGGTTGCTTGTCCTGTGCCATAAAGAGGGTGTCACTGGATTTTTCACATAATTTGAATATTGTTTTGCAGTTTTTAGGGTTACATCACTTAGCAGAGAGTTCAACGCCTGTCTTTCATTGGCATATTGAATTCTTGCTCATAATGTTGCAAAATATTTGGATGAGATGGGCTCAAATTAGTACAGCTCACTAGAAAATCAGTAAGGCATGTTACTTAGCTTCTAATCATTTACAAAATCAGTAGATCTGGGGGTTTTCTCATTGATGTCTAAGGGTTTCTCTTCCCACGGGAACATGACTAAACCAACTAGGAAAAGTGATTATGGTATTAGGAGTCCGTCAATTTCAAGTGCCAAGAAGAAGATCCCAACTCAAACTGATTTCAGCAAAAAGAAAAGTGCGGAGAAAAAAGTTTACCCGCTCACTGGCTGAACAGTGGGGAGGAGTTGACCGGCCTCACTCGCCGAACAGTGCGGAGGGGTTTACGCTCTCACTCGCTGAACAGTGAGGCAGGGTTGACTGGCTCACTCGCTGAAAAGTGCGGGTGTGTCCTCGGGTTCTAGAGGCTCCTCAGAACACAGTCTGTCTTGGCTTTGGGCTGGCCGCACTCTCTGTCAGGCAGTGGCCAGGCGGCAGATGGACACCCAGCTGTGGAGTCACAAGGCTGCCTCCCTGGCCAGCCCAGCACCGGTAGCTTCTCTTCTCAATAGTCCCAGCAGAAGTTCCAGGTTTGATTTTCTTGGCTTCAACTTGAGTCCCGTGTCCATCCCTAAACCAGTCACTGTGGCCAATGGGATAGAAGATGCCGACTGGCTAAAGGCGGGTCTCTGGGTCTCCTCTAGAGCCACGGTGGGGGCGCAGGGAGGTGGTTTCCCCAAAGGAAAATCCAGATGCTATTACAGAAGCAGAGGAGGACACACTGGACAGGCTCCACCCACGGCAGTCCACCACATCCATCGGGTCTTTCCTGCGAAATTGTCAGAGTGACATATACCATTTTCTACAAGCTGCTCCTGATAAATTCATTGCATATTCCGGTTTGCTCAATTTGTTTCAGTTTGCATGTTTTAATTTCCTACCTTAAAAAATGAGCCCTTTGCTATTTTCTACTTCAAAATAGTATTTTGGGTATTTGCATACACAGCTGTTTAACCATTTCTCAATCTTCCGCCCACCCAATGTCACTGTTTAAATTATTGTATATCATAATGTAAACATATATGTATATTACACACTTGACACCATGGTATGTAAAGAGGCCTTTCGGGCACAGAGGCCCGCGCAGCTGGAGGTGGAGAGTGGCAGCAGGAGCCTGTTGGGAGATAACTTCGCACCGTCTGCTCACCTCCCCGAGTCTAGTTTTCCACCCCAGAGTTGTGAAAATGTGGGGTGGTCACAGATGGTTGTGGGCCTATTTTATTTCAGATATTCTTCCAAAAAGTGGTTATTTTTCAGAGGGGGGCAGTGAGTTGAGTGGAAGCTAGTCATGGAGAGACAGTAAGGGGACCGAAAGCTGTTGCACAGGGAGAAAGTTTAGTCGGAGCGAAGAGGATTACATCAAGGAGCCGTGGTCTGCAAATTCCCTAGGGGCTTGCCTGAGACAGACAAGTAGACATGGGTGTATGATTCCAAAGCGAGAATTAGAATGTGTACATGGGTGCAGTAAGGAGAGGGAAGAGCTTCCTAACCCCCAGAGCTGTCTAGCAGAGCCGTGAGCTGCCCGGAAGTACTCCACACCCTTCCAGGCAGAGACCAAGGGGCATGACTGAATGGGGGCGTCCGGGCGTGGCTGAGATTTGAACTCAGTGGGCTTGCATCCCTCTTCCATCTCCCAGATTCTACAACTCCATATTAGGGGAGTGGCGGTGGGAGGAGGAGTTGCAAGATTTGTAACAAATCAGGAAATACATTGTGGAGTCCAAGACCCACAGGTCATCCAGGTGTGGTGGTGTTGCAGACTGGGACCGCGGCTCTGCTTCCATCCGCAGATTGACGTCTTCCGTGGCCGAGCACAAGCGCGCAGTTAGGCCAAAGCGCCGGGTTCAGGCCTCCAAAAATCCCCTGAAAATGCTGGCGGCAAGAGAAGATCTCCTTCAGGAATACACCGAGCAGAGATTAAACATCGCCTTCATGGAGTCAAAGCGGATGAAAGTAGAAAAGAGTGAGTATTTGAACCCCCACCCTTCTTCTCTTCCTGAGAATGGTTTCTACTGAAGATTTACTCATTGCTTGGTTTTCTGCCTTGTGAAGGCCAATAATGGTGCTCAGAAGACCCTCATGAAGTAAAAAGGAGTAAGTTTGTACGTACATGTGCACGCTTACCTAGGTTTTAAAGATTTTTCATGGAAATTCTCACAGTGTGTATCACCTGTTCAACTGGTTAATTCAGATTATCCTGGGGTTTGGTTTTTTTTCTGTTTTTAAGAGACTGGGGTCTCATCATGTTTCCCAGGCTCATCTCAAACTCGCTGGCCTCAAACAATCCTCCCACCTTGATCTCCCAAAGTGCTGGGATTACAGGCACGAGCCACCGTGCCTGGTTACAAATTATCCTGTTGTGTTGTTTTCTTTCTGGAAGTTAGAAGAGATGGATATTTCTGGGTACGGTAATTCAGCCATTTTCAGCTCTGTAGATCCTGAGCACAACCATTCTTCATTTAATCTTATTCGAGAGCAAGTCATTTGATCTCTTACAGTAAAACACCTCCAATCACTGGGGCTTCTAATCCTAGATTTTTATATTATTAACTAATACATACGCCAGTGCTTTTCAAATTGTTCTTGGTAGGACCCTGAGCTTCTCGGAGTTGGGATGTGGGCTGGAGGGAGCCGGCTGGGGGCAATTAATGCAGGCGAGGAGATGGGCTCCAGGTTCTCACTCCCACTGTAGGCTGAGCCACACTGCTTTCATCTGCCCAATAATGTGGGGTTCCATCATCTGAAACAGTGATTTTCTTGGTTTGAGGTGATAGCACGCATAATCTTGATTTTTGGAATAATCTTGCTATATTTTTCATTTTCCCATAACACTCATAAACCTATTTCCTCATGTTTTTCTTAGAAATATAGTATTTAGATGAAGTGGTTGAGTCTTTTCGTTATAACTGGTTTATTAAGAAAGTATATTCCAGACCACGCATGGTGGCTCATGCCTGTAATCCTAGCACTTCAGGAGGCAGAGGCAGGAGGATCACTTGAGCCCAGGAGTCTGAGAGCAGCCTGAGAAACATAGCAAGACTTCATCTCTACAAAAAATAAAAAAATTAGCTAGGTGTGGTGGCACTCACCTGGGGTCCCAGCTACTCAGGAGGCTGAGGTGGGAGGATCACTTAACCCCAGGAGGTCAAGGCTGCGGTGAGCCATGATTGCACCACTGCACTCCAGGCTGGGTGACAGAGCCACACCCTTTCTCAAAAAAAAAAAGTGTATTTCAAAACCACAACACCATAATGAATTGACAAGTGGTGTTATATGTCTTCAAATCTAATCCCAGTGAAATAAATTTCTGAATTTCTCTCCAGCATATACATTTTTAAAAACAATAAGTTAGAGAAATAAATGTCTGTTGGCACAGATTTTACATGTTTCCTCTGCCTCCACTTTTGGGGGCCCAGGGGTTGGATTAGTGATGACTGAGCGATCTGTAGATGTTTGCTGTTTTGCACTGAAAACCCATCTTATAATTACAGTCTTAACTCTAAGAGCAGAAGAGCTCAAGATACCATCTGGCTGATCACTTTGTCTTCAGATAAAGATTAGAACCGAATCATCCCTTACAGAGTGTCTACTTTTTTCTTTTCTTTACATATAAAGGCTTTTGGTGAAAGCTAATAGTCATCTGGCATCTATACATTTGGGCATCTAAAAGTTGTTAGGATTTGTAACAGCTTTCAGTGGAATTGTAACAAGTGAATCCATCTCCTGGTTTTGTACTAAAGTGGCTGGTCCACATCATCACTCAGTTCTTGTCCCTCTGCACAGCGCGTTGTGACACTTGTCAACAAGCAGTTTATATTTTCAATGCTGTATTTAATTCTTAACAAGGTGGTTAAGCACTGAATTGCACATTTAATCAAACTTGATTACGTTTTCCCTTTCAGGATTAACTTGAAAAGGCAAAGGTGTTGAGTCAGTTGTGAATAATTTCTGACTGTAAATATTGTCACTGTAACTGAACCTCCTGCATTGTCTTTCCTTATTCACCCCGCCCAGTGTCTTCCAACTCCAACTTCTCAGAAGTCACCCTGGCGGGTTTAGCCAGTAAAGAAAACTTCAGCAACGTCAGCCTGCGGAGCGTCAACCTGACAGAACAGAACTCTAACAACAGCGCTGTGCCCTACAAGAGGCTGATGCTGTTGCAGATTAAAGGTATTTCAGAGCAGCCTGGCACGGTGACTCAGGGCCCATGGTTTCTGTCTGGTCACATAAAGATTCCTGACTGTAATTCATTGCCTGTGCCGGGAAGGGAACGCACGCTTTTTGAGAACCTACTGTGTGTTCCTTACTATGCAACCTCCTGTCTCTTAAGCTTCCCCAAATCCCATGACATAGGAAGTATTCTGCCCATCATGGCTTCCAGAGGCAGGAATGTGTCTGGGGTCCCAGTAGCTACTGGGTGGCAGAGCTGGATTCGAACCCAGGTCCCCCCACTCCGGAATCCCAGGTTTTGCTCCTGGTGCCCCGTGCTCCACATGGTGGCCAAACATCCGTGCAGTTACCAGAAGTGCCCTATGTCATCAGAGGGGCTCTCTGCTCCCTGCCCAGTCCTCCCCGAGTCAGTACAGAACCGGGAAGGAAGACACAGCTTGGAGAAGGAATCAAGGGAAGATGGATGCAGATGAAGCCCACCTGCATTCCACTCCAGTGCCCTTTGTGTCCTTAGCGAGGGAGATTCCAAAGACAAACCGGGGGCTCTGGGCCATGAGGAGGGAGACTCAGCTGCCTCCTGGCGGCTACTGTATAGATGAATCCTCAAGATGAGAATGGAGGAAATAGCCTCTCCCTCCAGGAGGGTTTCCCATGTCTTTCTGCATGACCTCTGTCCTATTGTGTGTATTTAAAAAGACCAGTGACAAGCTCAAATAACCGATCTCTGTCCTGAGTCCTGACCCAGAGACTACACAATCACTGTAATTGTGAAAAGCTCAAAATCAACAGATATTTAGGAGAAGGTGTTGAAAGCCACAGAAGGTGGTGGCTCCATCCTTCCTATCAAGAGGCCCCTAGGGTTCATAGTGGAAACTCCCCAGGGGAAGATCTGACCCTTCCTGAAGGCATGGCTTCCCTTGCCTGGGCCACAGATGTAATTGGGTGCAGGAGGTGGCCAGGGGAGAGAAAGGCCCCTGGAGAAGAGTGAAGGAAGGAAGAGGAGCCTGTGCGCTCATCTCCCTGGAAGGGGGAGCCCTCATTAACCCACGCACGTGACACTGATAATGGTCCTGAGAAGCGGTGACATTTGGGAAAGCACGAACCACAGAGGCAGCCGCTAGTGCCATCATGATGCCCTTTCTAATCCCCCTGCTGCCATCCGGGGCCATGGGCACTCTTATTAGCAGACAAGACTCTTTAGAAGTGAAAGTGTCTGCAGCAGAGATGCTTCCAATGTGGGGTGCGTCCTATCCCCGTTCTGTCTGGAAAGATGGTGATTGTCTGCCTTGTGTTCAGGAAGAAGACACGTGCAGACCAGGCTGGTGGAACCTCGAGCTTCGGCACTCAACAGTGGGGACTGCTTCCTCCTGCTCTCTCCCCACTGCTGCTTCCTGTGGGTAGGAGAGTTTGCAAACGTCATAGAAAAGGCAAAGGTTGGTACCTGAAAAATAAAAATGCTTTAGCTAACGTCTCCTTTACACACCGGTGGAGTGTTCTTCCTGGCGTCAGTCACAAAGCTTCTCAAACACCAGGTGTTGCATTCAAATGAGAAGGGATAGGTAGGATTTCTTGTCCTGAATGTCTCTCAAACAAGCCTTCATTACATGTTTAAATGGGATGTTTTAGGACTATGACCTACACCCCAGTGTTTAGGTCTTGGGTTCCTTCTTACTCCTGTGTAAAAAAGGAAGTGGCCCCCTTTAAAGTCCTTTATCCCAGATAGCTATGAAGTTCTGCCACAGACCTACTGAATGAGACTGTTATGGGGTAAAGCCCAAAGAATGGTGTTTTTTAAAAGCATCATATGTGACCTATTGAAGATGGTGAACTGTTGCTCTAAAGAATTGATACTCCCTGGTCTTTCAGTTACATTTTCTTGAGGTCATTGAAAATGCCCAGTAACCAGCATCCACCCACACCTATGGTCACAAGGCTTTCTCTGCAGGCACACACAGTTTCTCCCTCTGGTTTTGACATGTGCCACTCTGTCTAGCCAAGGGCTTTTCTACCCAGGTAATTGTATTCCTCTCTTTTTTTTAGGCCTCAGAACTTGCAACTTTAATTCAGACAAAGAGGGAACTTGGTTGTAGAGCTACTTATATTCAAACCATCGAAGAAGGAATTAATACACACACTCATGCAGCCAAAGACTTCTGGAAGCTTCTGGGTGGCCAAACCAGTTACCAATGTAAGACTTCATTGTACTTCAGAGATTGACAAGACTTGAGTCTCCTTTCTTCTCCCTTAGCTCATTCTTCTAAACCAGCTACTTTGCAACATAAAATGTGATGCCCTCCTGTTGTTCTTATCCCCAAGCTGCTGGAGACCCAAAGAAGATGAACTCTATGAAGCAGCCATAATAGAAACTAACTGCATTTACCGTCTCATGGATGACAAACTTGTTCCTGATGACGACTACTGGGGGAAAATTCCAAAGTGCTCCCTTCTGCAACCCAAAGAGGTACAGTCCGTGGGCTCTGCCCTTTAATGAGAAAGCACATTGAAAGCACTCAGCACAGGCTGCCCAATAAGTTAGAGAGTAAGTTCCCAATAAAGGTTAGCCAGTGTCAGTACCCATTGTAGAACATTTACAGCTTTTTAAAGGATATTTGTGATTTCAAACCATGACTGGTATCTTAAATGCTAATATGGAATCCAGAATATCATTTAGAGCTGGCATGGATCATTGAAGGCTTTTATGTCTTAGGCAAAATACAAATATTACTTAGCCCTATCTTTTGCATTTTGCATAAACATTATAATAAAACATTTTTAAGTCCTTAAGTTTGAGGAACACTAGATGCACATATATGTAATTTATGGATTTCCCAATTAATGTGCTGTTTTTGTCCTGTCACAGTAGTAAATATTTATTAATTACATACATTTCCAGTACCATTAAGCATGCTAAGTGTTGAGAAAGTGGAAGACACACAGGCTTTTAAGTTTAATTGGGCAGAAGAGTATTACAAGGAGTGTAATCTGGAGCAAGGTTGACTGTGTGATATGTATGGGCATTTACATGGAGAAAAAGTCACAGAAAAAGAAATCATCAGGAATAATTTTCAATAGAAAGTGAAATTGAGCCGAGTTTAGAGTTAAGCAAAATTTGAATTGCTGGAAGTGAAAGGAGAACTATTCTAAGAGAAAGAGTAAAACAAACTATGAAAATAAGAAATAGCATTACATTCAGGTTTTCATTCAGCAAACACTTAGTAATCAATCCTTCCTGTGCGTATTGTTATGATCTAATCCCTGCCCTTAAGGATCTTGGAATTGTGTACAGGAGAGAAGACACCATTGGACCACGAGTGCCTGGCATATATGAAATGGCCTCTGTGTATATATTAATGAATGAGCACATGAGAGGGGGAGGAATCAGGGAGAGAGGGAGGAAGTCGACAGGATGATGTACCTAAAGAACTCTTGTGAATCACAAGTTGTTAGCAGTTTGAAAGTTCAGAAGAGGGAACATTACCTTTGCCACTTAGGACGCTGGGAGGAGGAATCATGCCCCCAGGGTAGAGGCTGGCTTGGCAGGGCAGTGCCAGCTGAGATCTCCTGGCTTTTTTGTGTCTACGTTGGTCGCCCCATTGGGATTTCTGTCTTCCTCCGTTTGAGTCGCTGTCAACAGAGACCCTGTTGCACCTGATTCAACTGTTGCACGTTCTTGAAGTTAACAAATTCTTTTGTGCCATTTCTCCCAGGTACTGGTGTTTGATTTTGGCAGTGAAGTTTACGTATGGCATGGGAAAGAAGTCACATTAGCACAACGAAAAATAGCATTTCAGCTGGCAAAGCACTTATGGAATGGAACCTTTGACTATGAGAACTGTGACATCAATCCCCTGGATCCTGGAGAATGCAATCCGCTTATCCCCAGGTACTCCTGCTGCCGCCTGGGGACGGCTCCCCGAGCGAGCTGATTCCCTTCGATCCCTCCGTTCTCACCACAGTCCTCTACTCTCGCTCTTTATAGGGTTCAGTTTTCCTAAACGGTTATATGCAGCGGACTGTGAATATTCACAAAAGGAACAGTTCTTTAACTTTTATCTAACTATTGTGGAAATATGGATGCTGTAGTCTTCTGGAAGAGGTTTGTTACAGTTGATTTCTTGAAGTGAGCAAGAAAAGCTGCAAGTTCCCCTGCGGCGTCCCAGGTCCTGGTGTGGCAGACGAACAGCAATTGTTGAAACAAATACATGCAGATCTGAAAGGCTTCCCGGGTCTGGAATTCAGCCATTGATCTGAAAGTGCAAAAGCAACATGCCTCCTTCTAATTTCATACCTTCCCAGCATCACCCTCAAATTCCAGGATTTATTTGGCAGCAGATGATGTTTATGTCTTTATACCTTTGGGAAGGGAAGAGGGGGAGAAGATGGTATTAAAATAATGATTGCAATTTTAATATTCCCTGCATGTACCGGACTCTTTAAAGTCATTTTGGCAATTCAATAGAATATGTGCAGACTCTAAAATTAGGATTATGAAAAAAAGAATTCTTACATTAAAAGATTGTTGTTTTTTCAACTATCAAACCAAAAAAATAGGCTTTTTAACTATGTGTGCCATTACAATAGATTAGAAACCAATGAACCATGAAACAGCATAGAATATTGGGCATCACACAGTACATTTTAATGTCTTCCATTGAACTGGTCTATGAATTTCAACTTTCCTGCCTAATTTCCTGCTGTAAAATCCAATTATTGATTTTCGTATTAATTAATGATTGTAGTATGGCAGTGCGATAAGAAGTTTTCAAGTCCCTTTTAAGCAAATGCACTAATGTTTAACATCAGTATGGTGACAACCGTTATTTTGAGGACTGGAGCTACAGCTCAAAAGATTTTATTTAGTATACCAAAGGAAAAAAAACAGGCTAAAGCATAAAATCTATGTGATGGCCAACTGTATTTAATAATGGCATAATCACAGATCTGGAAGTAGATGTCGGAGCTCCTAACCCACTGGTTTTCAACGTCTCTGAGACGGAATCACCTGCGGGGCCTTAAAAAGATGCGTTTGCTCAGCCCAGCCCCAGAGATGTGTTTTTGATTCATGTGAGTTAGAACTTATGTGTCAATGTGTCTTAAAAGCTCCCAGGGATTTTAAGATGCAGCCAGGATTACACACCCAGCCCTTCTTAGCAAATGAGGCTGAAACCACTGAGCCCAGTTCCAGCTGTAAGTCAGGGAAGGGGGTAGAGAAACACATCTGGCTCCTGGCCCAGGTTCGTCCCCCTCACCCTGCAATCTGCCACGTGGCTTGCTCACAACGCTTCAAAACATAAACGACAGATTCTAAAGCAGAAGCCAAGAGCCCTTTCAATCATCGTCTTAGCAAGCCTGCAGAGTAGGACTGACATAAGAGACCGTCATTCAGATATCTTCTGATAAAGACCACAGCCTTTCAAGACCGCCATGCATTTTCCATAGGTGCTTATGTTTGATTCCCAAAGTCCCACAAGAGCACGAGGTGGAAGTGTCCATGTTCTATGATTTACCGGCAGCTTTCTTTGAATCAGGCAGCCTTTTTGATGTGCCTCAGCTGTGACATCAGCAGGTGTGGTCTTGACCAAGCAGGAAGCCACTGAGGCAGTAGCACAGCAGGGCACGAGCAGCAGGGCGGGTTGCTCTAAGGGGTGGCTGCATCCGGGCCGGATTCACAACTGCAGATGGATGTGGAGGGATAAGAGATCGTGCATATTATTCCAGGGCTACGCCCTCCGCAGCATATCTTCTCAGCTCTACCTTTATCTAAAATACCTGTGTTCTTGGAGACAGTGTAAATTCTGAAATCCTACAGCCACACAAGACCTCCAGGTGGGGCTGTGCCATTTTCTTTCCTATCTCTCTGTGCTCTCCACGTCTGCTGCCCTGGCCAGCGGCATAGAAATAAGTGCACAAAAAGGCACTTCATGATCTATGAAAGTGTGTTCATTTTAGTGACGGGAGAATCTCCGTACTCTGGAGAGCTTTGCTGTAACACGACATAAAATAGTAGAGAATTGAGGGAGGAGCTAGGTAGCTTCCCTACGTCTATGAATTAATTGGAAGGGAAACTTGGTGAGTGTCTGCAGGTGACTGGGCGGCTAAAGTAGACAAGTGAGGTTTCCCCGTGGCTTCTGCCTTTGCCAAAATCCCCACCCAGCGTGCCACCTCAGGGCATCCCAAAGACAAGAATTTGCTAGAATGTGGCCCATGCCTGTAGTCCCAGCACTTTGGAAGACTGAGAAGGAAGGATCACTTAAGGCCAGGAGTTCAAGACCAGCCTGGGCAACATACCGAGACTCCTGTCTCATAAAAAAAAAAAAAATCAGCCAAACATGGTGGCACACACCTGCAGTTCCAGCTGTTTGCAAGTCTGAAGCAGGAGGATCACTGCAGCCCAGGAGTTCGAGGCTGCAGGGAGCTATGATTGTGCAATTGCACTTCAGCCTGGGCAACAGAGCAAGACCTTATCTCTAAAAAAAAAAAAAAAAGAATTTGCTAGAATGTTAAAGAAGTCTAGTCCTGACATGGTTCATGTCACATTCAAGCATATTTAAGACTCTATGGACACAAAGCTTTGCAAGACTTCAGACTAAAATAACAAAATGTCATTGTTTGGTAAAATGCAGGAAAATAAACCATTTGTTTTATATATACTTAAGTACTTTGAGGGTTTTTCCAGTAGCCGCATGTGTTTTAGATTCCTTTGTTTAAGCTTAGCTTAATCTTGGTTCTTTTCCTGTCTGTTCTCCCAACCCCCACCCCCACCCTGCAGAAAAGGACAGGGGCGGCCCGACTGGGCGATATTTGGGAGACTTACTGAACACAATGAGACGATTTTGTTCAAAGAGAAGTTTCTGGATTGGACGGAACTGAAGAGACCGAATGAGAAGAACCCCGGGGAACTTGCCCAGCACAAGGTATTCCGGCGACCAAGTCTCAAACCTCAGGGCTTGGTTCGGGTCCCAACAAACGTGGCCTTGATGTACAATGATCAAATCAGGATAGTTTGCATGGCCGTCACCTCAGATGTATCATTTCTTTGTGGTGAGAACATTCAGATCTTCTCTTCTAGCTCTTTTGAAATATGCAATACAGTATTGGAAAACAGTCACCCCACTGTGCAGGAGAAAACCAGAACTCATTCCTCCTCTCTGATTGTCATTTTGTACCCTTTGGCCAACATCTCCCTATCCTCCCTCTCCCATCTCCTTCCCACACCCCCTTCCCCATAAAACAGATGCATGTATCAACACATCAAATCATACTCATAATAATATGTCAACTAAAATACTTTTTTAATTAAAAAAAAAAATCACGGGCACACACACACCCTTAAAGCTAGGAAGCCTTCCCAGGATTCACTAGTAGAACAGCAGACAGGCCTCCAATTCTAATGTGACTCTGGGAGGTGAAGAGTCTGGTTTGCACCTGTTCTCGGGCATCCATGCGCTGTTGTGGCAATGGGTGTTCAGACCTCCCAGAGTCTTTCTGGAAATGCAGCCTTTCCCTGACTGCACTTAAACATCCTGAGATAGAGTATGGAAGCTGTATTTTTACGCTGTCCCATGAACAGCTGAAGCAACATTGAGTGTGACAAGGAGTGGCTGTGGAAACAGGCAACTGAACCGATGTCTTCATGTTCCCCTATAGGAAGACCTCAGGGCTGATGTCAAGCCGTACGATGTGACACGGATGGTGTCCATGCCCCAGACGACAGCAGGCACCATCCTGGATGGGGTGAACGTTGGCCGTGGCTATGGCCTGGTGGAAGGACATGACAGGAGGCAGTTTGAGATCACCAGCGTCTCCGTGGATGTCTGGCACATCCTAGAATTCGACTATAGCAGGCTCCCCAAACAGAGCATCGGGCAGTTCCATGAGGGGGATGCCTATGTGGTCAAGTGGAAGTTCATGGTGAGCACAGCAGGTTAGTGAGCGCTTATGGTTTTTTCCAGCTGAAAGAGGCTGGTCTGACAGCCCTGCGGGAGCCAGCTTCTCCAATGAGTCCTGTTGTGCTCTCTGCTGGGTGTGTGCAGTGGGGCACTGCAGTCATGTGCCTCTGAGAGCCACCTAGTAAACAACAGAGATGAAAAGTAAGGCCGAATTCCTAACAACCTAGCATTGCCGAGGCCGCTGGTGTTCACCTGTAGAAATTGAACTTGCACGTCAAGTCTTCTCGGCTCCGTCTCTCCCTCCCCTGCCCCTGTCCCCAGAGCTTTTCTGGGAAAGAGATGATTGGCCCCTCAATGATATTTCCCATGTGGCTGTGTGCTGGTTCAATTAAAGTCGTTAAGTACAGCATATCTTCGTGATTTTAAGCTGGAACCAAATGGTGCTGTAACATTATAGTCAATACATGCACGGAAGATTGATTTGAAAAGTGAAAGAGGCTGTTTCTCCCGAGACTGAGAGCACGGATGGTGCTTTGTGAGTCTGGTGTAGTAAATGCAGAATCTAAACTCTCCTTGGTTCCTGTTGGTGATAGATCCCATTGCAAAACACTTGCCTGGATGCTTGGCGCTGGGGAAAGGGGGAGCCCGGTGAACTCTAGAGAAATCACCCCTTTCCTTGCCAAGGTGAGGCCTTGCCCACAGTGCTCCTCACCCCTTCCCTTTTAGGAGAGTATGCAGGTCACTGTTCTGTGATTTCAACTCAGAAGAGAGTTTTTTCGCCTCTTTAGAGCCCCCTTGCTGTGCAGGTGCACCTGCCCCCGGGGCCAGAGGAAGCATAGGCAGCTGTTTGCTGATCAGAAAACTGCAGGCTCAGAACCACGTGATTTCTTTCCTGATTTATCCAAGATGTGTCTATTCATCAGCCGACATTTCCTGAGCACCTACTCTATGGAAGACACTTTGTAGGGACCAAGTAGATGTTTCAGACCCTGTCTCCAAGACACATGTGGTATCAATGACATAAAGCAAGTGCAGGAACAGCCAGCAGGCGGGCCTCGCTGAGTACACGGCCGATGGGGTTGTGTGCTGTGCAGAGCCAGGCTGTGGCCCAGAGGTCCCCTCGCCCCCTGGGGCATGATGCTGGGGGCTTTACCCTGTGTCTAACGGAGTGCCTACCAGGCTCCGTGAGACTTGTTCTGTTGTGGTGCTAATTTCTCAGATGAGGACCAGGACAGTAAGATCAAGGAACCTGCCTGAAGCCACGCAGCTAGTAGGCAGCAGAGCTGGACACTCACATCCAGGCCTGCCTCTTTTCAAACCCAACTGTGCTGTTAACCCGCTCTGCGGGCAAGGAGTCAGCGTGGGGCTCCACACAGGATGTGGGGAGCCATGAGTCTGGCTACAAGGAGGAGCCAAAGATCCCAGTCACCAGACCGTGGAGCAGGTCAGGGTTGAACCAGCACAAGGCAACTTGAGGCTAGGCTGCTGAACACACCAAACTTGTTAAACAGCAGGAATGGGCTCTTCCAGCGCCCAGGCAGCTCCAGCCTCTTCTTCCAGGGAGTAGTGGGGTGTCAGACAAGGAACCCCAATGGGAGGGACTTTTTTTCTGTCTTTTCATTCTTTTTTTTTTTTTTTTTTGAGACAGGGTTTCACTGTCTTCCAAGCTAGAGTGCAATGGCAGAATCTCGGCTCACTGCAGCCTCAACCTCCCAGGCTGAAGCCATCCTCATGCCTCACCCTCCCAAGTAGCGGGGACTACAGGCACCTGCCACCATATCAGGCTAATTTTTTATTTTTTGTAGAGATGGGGTCTCACTATGTTGCCCAGGCTGGTCTCAAACTCCTGGGCTCAAACCATCCCCCACTTCAGTCTCCCATAGGGAGTGGCATTTCTCATCTGCTTAATTTCTTATGAGCAAGCAATTGGAACTGCTCCTTTCCTTTTTCATAAGGAGCCATGTCCCTTGAGGGAAGGCCACAGGCACTGGGGCCCTACAGCCGGGGATTCAGAATCTCAGGCCCTCACTTACCAGCTGTGTGGGCTGGGTAAAGTTACCCTGTCTGAGCCTTGGTTTTCTCACCTGGAAAATAGAGACTATAGTACTCAGCTCACAGGACTTTATAATCAGGTATATATGACGTTTAGCAGGTGCCTGGCCTGTGTTCACTTTGTAGGTGCAGGAAATACTCATCACTGACATGTCAGCAGAAACAGCATAATTACTGTTTTTAACTTGAGGATGAGATAACATGGATC
The DNA here is from genome assembly GCF_009764315.1 of Trachypithecus francoisi. Taxonomy (NCBI): domain Eukaryota; kingdom Metazoa; phylum Chordata; class Mammalia; order Primates; family Cercopithecidae; genus Trachypithecus; species Trachypithecus francoisi. Next base: position 146,615 of record NW_022680509.1, read on the forward strand.
TCCCCAAAATAATAATTTCCGAAGAGTCATTGTCGTGGATTTCCGTTCTTGCTCTCGTGCAGAGGTGGCATGTACAGTGATCATCTCTGATGCTGGTTACCACAGACGACAATAATAGGGAATTGAGTGTGTTTTGGGGCAGGCAGATCTCTTCACCTTTGGAGTAATGGAACTGGGAGCTTTAAAGAACAAATTAAGGCACTTGGAGTGTCCGTTCCTAAAATGCAAAAAGGGAAATCATGTTGTATAAAACCAGACATAGTTTAATTTAGCCATTTTCTTACTTTAGCTGTTAGTTATGAGGGGGGAAAAAGGGTAATAGTGAGTGAATGAATGAGTAAACCTGTTAAAGTGAATTAATTAAAAATAAAGCGAAGAGTTCAAAGACTTTCAGGGACTATTGACTTGGAGGCCCCTAGGAAATACGATTTGACCCAGGTGATTCCTTTCTACATTTCTTCCCAATAAACACAATGGACATCTCCCAGCCAGCTCCAACAACATCTTTTCCAGCTGACTTACAACTTAGAAGAAGTCCAGCTTTAGAGAATTAAGTTAAAGCAGGGAGCATTCAGATTCCAGACCATCCCTCCAGCAGCAGAAGCACAGCCCGATGGCACTTGCAGTCACTCTGTAGCCAACGCGAAAGCTCTGGCCCCTTGGTGTCACTCCTCCGGCTCCTCTATCACTTGTGCCCACAAGAGCCACACCTGCAAACAGGACCGAGTCAGAGCTCAGGCAGCACTTCTGGGAGAGGGTCAGCACACCTGCAAACAGGACCGAGTCAGAGCTCAGGCAGCACTTCTGGGAGAGGGTCAGCACACCTGCAAACAGGACCGAGTCAGAGCTCAGGCAGCACTTCTGGGAGAGGGTCAGCACACCTGCAAACAGGACCGAGTCAGAGCTCAGGCAGCACTGCTGGGAGAGGGTCAGCACACCTGCAAACAGGACCGAGTCAGAGCTCAGGGAGCACTTCTAGGAGAGGGTCAGCAAAAAGCGGCAGCTGCACAGGCGGTACAGCCTCCGCTTGGCCGATGCTGGCCGGCCTGCTGGGGTCAGTGTCCTGGCCAGCGCCTGCAGGGTAGGGTTGCTCGCACTCCAGCAGGGTCAGGGGACAGCTGCTTGAGGGATGCTGAGCCAGGCTCCTCCAGGGCGCGATAGGGGTTTAATTTCTATAAATAGGTGGCTCTGGGGCAAGAATACTTAACTATGAACAGTCTTCATCTTTGTGTTTTCTGTTATTCCTAAATAGAACTACTAGTACCAAACTTATTCTTAAAAGTGCCTTGATGGCATAACATGTCCACACTTTAAATTAGGTAACTAATCAAGGTTGTAAAGAGAATAGCTGGCCGGGCGCGGTGGCTCACATCTGTAATCCCAGCACTTTGGGAGGCTGAGGCGGGCAAATCACGAGGTCAGGAGTTCGAGACCATCCTGGCCAACATGGTGAAACCCCTGTCTCTACTAAAAATACAAAACTATAGCTGGGCATAGTGGCGGGCACCTATAATCCCAGCTACTCAGGAGGCTGAGGCAGGAGAATTGCTTGAACCCAGGAGGCAGAGGTTGCAGTGAGCCGAGATCATGCCACACGGCACTCCAGCCCAGGCGACAGGGTGAGACCCTGTCTCAAAAAAAAAAAAAAAAAAGAATAGCCCAGAAGTTCTTACCACTAAAAATTTAATCTTTACATTGCCAAAATTAAAAATGAATACACATATGAAAAATTAAGTTGCATATAGGACTAAATTTGAATATGTGCAGGAAAACTGTAACGAAAACTAGTGAAATGTTTGCTTCATAAAATATCTTTAAAGAAAGAAAATTCTAGACTCACACTTGTAACCCCAGAGTTTTGGGGAGCTGAGGTGGGAAAATCACTTAACATTGTTTGAGACTAACCGGGGCAACATAGTGAGAGACCCTGTCTATACAAAAAAATAAAAAATGAGCCCAGCATGGTGGCATGCAGCTGTAATCCCAGCACTTTGGGAGGCTGAGGCAGGAGAATCACTTGAGCCTAGGAGTTCAGGGGTGCAATGAGCTGTGGTCATACCACTGCACTCCAACCTGGGCAACAGAGCAAGACCCTGTCTCTAAAATAAAAGTAATTTTAAAAAGAGATACAATTCTGTTTTGGGTATATACACTCAAGTCTCTTTGCAATGCTAGGATGTGATGTTGATTATTTAAGTGTGAATATGTATTTACACAATGTATTTGAGTGCTAACAGATTTCAAGGTCTTTATAAACTGTTACGATCTATTTGAAGCATATCTTTCCTCAGTAATCTATTTAGTGCAACAAATGTTCACTATTTGAAGAATGAGATTGCTATTCAAAGGCAAAATGTTGTTGCTAAGTTAGCAGAAATTTCATCATTGTCTTGTTCATCATTATCTTGTTCGTCATTGTAGCCCAGAATCCTGAAGTCCCCACTCAGTGAATATTTGTTGAATGCATGAATGAGTGAAGGGAATCTAGAGTGAGACATATTCTTACAGGTAGAGATTTGGATGTCTGTAACGACATCTAAAATGCCCATTTGGCCTATATATAATTCCAGCACTTTTGGAGGCTGAGGTGGGAGGATCACTTGAGGCCAGGAGTTAGAGACCATCCTGGGTAACATAGTGAGACCCTATCTCTACAAAACGTTAAAAATAAAAATTAGCCAGGCATGGTGATGTAGTTCGAGACCATCCTGGCCAACATGGTGAAACCCCCATCTCTACTAAAAGTACAAAACAATAGCTGGGCATAGTGGCGGGCACCTATAATCCCAGCTACTCAGGAGGCTGAGGCAGGAGAATTGTTTGAACCCAGGAGGCAGAGTTGCAGTGAGCCGAGATCATGCCACACAGCGCTCCTGGGACTACAGCATTCCTGTAGTCCCAGCTATTTGGGAGGCTGAGGCGGGAGGATCATTTGAGCCCAGGAGGCTGAGGCTGCAGTGAGTCATGATTGCGCCATTGAACTCCAGCCTGGGTGACAGAGGGAGACCCTGTAACCTCCCCATGACTGCTCTCCACACCAAGCAGTCTCATCTGCCTCCTGTGCTGCTCATGTTTACCAAGTGCCTGTGCGGTGCCAGCCATGGCGACCATCAGCTGTAGTCTTAGGAGCGCTGTGTGGCATGATCTTGGCTCACTGCAACTCTGCCTCCTGGGTTCAAGCAATTCTCCTGCCTCAGCCTCCTGAGTAGCTGGGATTATAGGTGCCCGCCACTATGCCCAGCTATTGTTTTGTACTTTTAGTAGAGATGGGGGTTTCACTATGTTGGCCAGGATGGTCTCGAACTACATCACCATGCCTGGCTAATTTTTATTTAATCCTGGCAGCAGCCCTGGTGACAGACGTGAAATCCCAGATTAGTTTATGCTCAAGTAATATGTCAGCAACTTATCTCCTCATTTCTGACAGAACTTGAAAACTTCAGAGTTGTATTTTTTACTAGAATAGTTTTAACAGCCTGCAGTTTTTCCTTTGTACTTAAAGCTGGCCCTGCTAGTGTTTTTAATATCTTTTCCCTACCAGCTAATCTTTTGCCGAAGAGTGGCGTAATATGGAAAATGTGTTTGTGTCTGTGTGAGCCCTTGGTCCTGCTCTGGCAGTCACCAAATACTTTTTTTTTTGTAAGAGAGTCTCACCCTGTCACCCAGGCTGGAGTGCCATGACACAATCATGGCTAACTGTGGTCTCAAACTTCTAGGCTCAAGTGATCCTCCTGCCTCAGTCTCCCAAGTAGCTAAGACTACAGGTGTGCAATGCCACACTAGGCTAATTTCTTTAAATTATTTTAGAGGTGGGGTCTTGCTATGTTGCCTGGGCTGGTCTTGAACTCCTGACCTCAAGCAGTCCTCCCAGAGTGTTGGCATTACAGGCATGAGCCACTCACCCAGCCTCACCAAATAGTTTGAAGAAATTACTCTGTTGCACACTTGGAGTGATCTGCCGCCCCCTCCAGATGACAGGTCTTTTTCTCAGGGCACCAAGAGGGCCCCTCAGATCCTTTCCCCACCCCGTTGGAGGCTCTGGGTCAGGAGCTGGAAGGAAGGTGATTTCTCTCTTCTCCTGGGCCTGACCAACCTTCCCTCCAGGTGCCAATGGTTTCTCCCCAGCCCCAGGCCTGAGGCTGTCTCTTTGCCACTGGTCCTCGCAGGCCCTGGGGAAGTGAGCCGGGCATTTGCTTCTCCTCAGGTGTGTCAGCTGCTGACCTGTCCCTCTGCCGTTCTGTGTTTGCAGTGGGAAGTCGCCAGAAGGGAGAGCACTCGGTGAGGGCGGCTGGCAAAGAGAAGTGCGTCTACTTCTTCTGGCAAGGCCGGCACTCCACAGTGAGTGAGAAAGGCACATCAGCGCTGATGACAGTGGAGCTGGACGAGGAAAGGGGGGCCCAGGTGAGTCTTGCGGAGCTCTGCACCCCAGGGACTGAGAGGAGCGTCCTCTCCTGGGAGCCAGTGGCGCTTGGCCTGGTCCCTCCCAACATGATTCTGATAATGGAAGACCATGTCATCTAAAGCACTTCAGTCCTGGTCTGGCTTCTGCAGATTTCAGGCTGTGCCTCCCATTTCTTTCTTCCTCCCACTTTTTGTAAGATGTTCCCAGAGAAAATGTTGTATCTGCAACTAGGAAATCCACATGACAAGTGCAGATGGCCGATGGGTGACTTTGAAAGGTTTCCACCTAACCAATCAAAGCACTATGTGTAAAACAAAGAGATGCCATCATCCACTTCTCACAATGGTGGTGATTTTTTAAAGAACAGATCCAGGGCCAGCTGGCAAGGCCTCAGTAGGATGAGAATGCTGTGTTTTGGGTGAGAAGTGTAACTTGAGCAGCCATCCTGAAATTTCGTCACGAGAACCTTAAAACTTTGATCAGTTGTTCCATGTACACGAATCTACCTGAAGGAAGTATCAGGTGAATGTAAGGACTGGGAACGACCATCACCTGTATTCACAGCAGCCTGAGTGGGTTTTCTGGAACAGGTCAGACTGGGTCACTCCCTTGCTGTCTGCCACACACACTGCAGTCTAAGCGGCTTCCCGGGGCTCCAGCACCTTCATTGTGGGCCCCGGGCACCTCTCCAAGCTCCTCCTGCTCCTCTCCTCCACCCAGGCCACTCCAGCCTCTTCCTGTTCCACGAACCACCTCCTTCCACTCACCTCCTGCCCTATGCCTCATTCCACTGTCGGGAAACTTCCCCTGCCCACTCCATACTGCCTCTACATACGGACCCCTGTATACTGCCTCTTGTGAGGCAGGTTTCTGTTCAAATGTCACCCGAACCCTGCCCCCAACCCCCGCTCTATCCAGAGCCTTCTCATTCTCCCATCATTCTCAGTCCCTGCACTTGATCCCTTTATTTTCACAGCACTTCTCACCACCTAAAGCTACATGATCCCCCAGGAGCATGACAGACCGTGCAGCCCTGGCCTTACAACCCCACGGCCTTCTAACCCCAGGGCCTGCGTCGTGCCTGGCAGGGCCTGCTGCCCAGATCCGAGGCCTGCAACATGTCTCTAACATTCTGATGATCTCTGCCTGAGTCTCGTCCGCTCAGTACAGAGTACCAGCAATTAAGATTTAACTCTGGGATTCTTCGACAACAGGACAATGCCATGTGCAAATCTCTTTATTCTCTTGGATGAATGATTAACAATAGCAGGAGGGAAGACTGCAGAGACATTCTTGCCAGAAATAGATCCACACTCACCCAGCTTTCCACTGTCCCAAGAACCAATCATGTTCCCTAAAAAATATTTTCTACTGTGGAGTATATTTTAGAAATGGTATTGGCAACAGTTGCATTTTAATTTATTCCTAATCATCATTTCTTTCTTTTTTTTTTTTTTTTTTTTGAGACAGAGTCTCGCTCTGTGGCCCAGGCTGGAGTGTAGTGGCCGGATCTCAGCTCACTGCAAGCTCTGCCTCCTGGGTTTACGCCATTCTCCTGCCTCAGCCTCCCGAGTAGCTGGGACTACAGGCACCCGCCACCTTGCCCGGCTAGTTTTTTGTATTTTTTTTAGTAGAGACGGGGTTTCACCGTGTTAGCCAGGATGGTCTCGATCTCCTGACCTCGTGATCCTCCCGTCTCGGCCTCCCAAAGTGCTGGGATTACAGGCTTGAGCCACCGCGCCCGGCCCCTAATCATCATTTCAACTACCCCTTTTTTTTTTAATTAATTGTTTTTTTTTTTTTTTTTTTTTGAGATGGAGTTTCACTCTGTCGCCCAGGCTGGGGTGCAGTGACGCGATATTGGCTCACTGCAAACTCCTCCTCCCAGGTTCACACCATTCTCCTGCCTCAGCCTCCCGAGTAGCTGGGACTACAGGCGCCCACCACCACACCCAGCTAATTTTTTTTTTTTTTTCAGTAGAGACGGGGTTTCACCGTGTTAGCCAGGAAGGTCTCGATCTCCTGACCTCGTGATCTGCCCGCTTCAGCCTCCCAAAGTGCTGGGATTACAGGCGTGAGCCACCGCACCAGGCCCCCTTTATTTTTTTTTGTAAAGACCATGAATGAAAATGCTTTTATCATGCCTTCAAAATCAGCCTCAGAGTTTGAGTCTTAATCTCTCTCATTTGAGCATTTTACCTGTTACCAATCCAGTGGATGGAGAATCATTTTATTTGTATTTGTATTATTTTTTTGAGACAGGGCCTCACTCTGTCACCCAAGCTGGAGTGCAGTGGCACCATCACCGCTCACTGCAGCCTTGACCTCCCAGGCTCCATCAGTCCTCCTTCCTTAGCCTCCTGGATAGCTGGGACTTCAGGCGTGCACCACTACAGGTGTGAGCCATGATCCAACCCTGGAAAATCATTTTAGATATGAAATACTGCCAAGAAATGACAATTGGTTATGCAAAATGGGCACTGAGATTGATAAATTAACTCACAGTGAGAAATGCTTCCCCTCAGTGCCCCCTGACTACCAGCTCCAGGAAACATTTCCTCTTTAAGGAACGGTGTCCTAGAGGGAGGTGACTCAACCCTAACATTATTCATGGTGCAGATAACACCCAAAGGAAAAGCCTTCTCTAACAGCAAGGGAGAGGCTGAGTGGACTGCTGGGGTGGCCGCAAACTGTATATTTTCCCTAGAATGATTACCAAGTCAGCGATGAGTCATTCTCATTGCTGAGAGCTATCTTGTTAAGAATGTGTTTATATCAGTCTTGTGGCATCAGTAACCACAGAATACCATTAAAATATCAGGAGTCATGTTTTAAAAGAATATTCCTTGACAGAACAACATTAAGAAAATGAGGCTGTACATCAATATAAAGCAAGGCTCCAATTTTGTTTAGGAAAAGAAGACCCTCCCTGGGTAACACCCTGAGAGGAGGCCGCACACAGCAGTGTTCACAGAGCTTCTCTTTAGGCCATAGTGTTAGCACTGGCTTTTGTTTGTACATCTTGATATTTTTCAGATTCTCCATGAGAGGCAGGTATTGTTTTTAGGACTTTGAAAGCCCCATGCCCATTACCTATTTACCTCTGTTTAAATTGGAAGGTCCAGGTTCTCCAGGGAAAGGAGCCCCCCTGTTTCCTGCAGTGTTTCCAGGGGGGGATGGTGGTGCACTCCGGGAGGCGGGAAGAGGAAGAAGAAAATGTGCAAAGTAAGTCACTTTTACTGCTGGAATTCGACTTTGCCTTTCCCTCACTTGGAAGGAATTTTTATAAGCTGGGGGCTGAAAGTGAGTCTGTCTTCATCGTTGTGGCTCTACCTCTGAAAGCCTCCTGATGTTTGCCTGATAACTCAGCTCTGTGGGTGTTTGTGACCTGCCTCTCTCTGGAGGATTTACTCGGGGATTCACCTTTGCACGCAGGAGGCTGGAAGGTGGTCTCCCCTCCTCTGTCTGCTCTTTTTAGAAGGAAAGAAAAATCAGTGGTTCTTCTATTATAAATTATGAAAATTTTGTTGACCAGCACCCCCCACAAAAAAAAAAAAAAAAATCTTAGCTCTAGAGCCTTTTAAAATATGCCTGTTATAGAACTTGTTGTATAAATCTTGGAAACATGGTTTTTCTACATTGTGAACTTCAGATCACCTGCTTCTAACTACATAAGAACCCACTTTTTGGGCTGGCAGGAAGGCCTGATGCCTCAGTGCTTGGCAGGGCTCCCTGCGCAGTGCCTCAGCCCCTCTAGTCCCCTAAGTCCCTGGCCCTGGATGGAGGTGCCTGCCGTGGGCGGCACAGCGGGCACCAGGAAGGGCGGCGTTTGCTGCCACTTGCTCACGTCCTAACTCCTCCGCGCCGCTGGTGCCCCCTGCAGGTGAATGGCGGCTGTACTGCGTGCGCGGAGAGGTGCCCGTGGAAGGGAATTTGCTGGAAGTGGCCTGTCACTGTAGCAGCCTGAGGTCCAGGACTTCCATGGTGGTGCTCAACGTCAACAAGGCCCTCATCTACCTGTGGCACGGATGCAAAGCCCAGGCCCACACGAAGGAGGTTGGAAGGACCGCCGCGAACAAGATCAAGGAACAGTGAGTGTTGTGTCTGCGACGAGGCCCCCACACACCGGGCTTCCCAGAGGGACGGGGCAGGCTCAGGGCTACCAGGACTCCCAGCAGATCCCAGGCTGCTGAAAGTGACTGCAGCAAGGGATGGCTGGGAACGTGGTCGGGGCCCTCTGACATTCCAAGCAGAGAGGACACACATCTCAGTCCAGACCTCTGACTTGGGGGCCGCTCTCGCGGTCTGAGGGTTTACCTGGCTGGGCGAGCTAATGCAGGTGGGGAGCCAGGGAGTGACTCTCACAAGCACTCTGGGTTCTTTCTTCATAGTTGCCGTTCTGCTTTTGGATGAGAAGCCTGGGGGCCTTTGATATGTAAAGGGAGCACATTTCAAATACCTGTTAGGGATTTTGAGTGTTCCTTTGCCAGAATAGCGGAGTGTTAAAAAGCTAAAGAAGAGGGTGAGAAACTACCACCTGTGTCAGACGACAAGATGTCCCCCATTCTGGAGAGCAGCCCCTAATGGGGAGGGATCGGACTCCCCGGGCACTTCCCGGGTACAGCACTTCCAGGTTGGGTTTTCTTCCCCTCCCAGGCAGGCACCTGCCCTTGGCCACTTGCAAAGGCTCAGCACACTGTGAGATAGCACTGAGTGGGGACCTTGGGGAAGAGGGGAACGGGAAGGGCAGTGAAGGCCACAGCCCAGGGAGGGCGCTGTGTGGCCGGCCCCCCGCTAGGGTGGTCTGCCGCTGTGGCTCTGTGCTTTCAAGCCACACAGGCAAAATAAGCATTGCCAGCTGCCAAAGAAGCCCACTGTCACCCAGGCATTCAGGAGGTAACTGAGACCTGTGAGGACCTCAGTGAGTAAAAGTGAAGAGCTTCCTAGGGGCACAGCATGCCACCAGAGTCTGACTTGGTGAACCCCATTCTCTGGGTTCTGGAACACGGCAGTGGCCAGGGCCCCCCCTGTGTCCGCTCTGAAAACACACTACACAGAGAGGGCAGAGAAGAGAACAGAGCAGGTCACCTCTCCACGGAGAGGCAGATGTGAAACAGGATGTTTCATCGGAAAACACCACCTGTGGGCTGGGGCACGGGGAGGGGTGAGAAAGCACGTGCCCTGAGGTGGCCCAAGGCATTTGGGGCCCATCAGAGGGTTGACTTGGACCACTGAAGAAAAGAAAAACCACGAAGAGCTCATTCACATGTTCACTCAGTAAACATTTACTGAGTACCCGATGGCGCCAAGCAATCTGGACTTACAGGACTTATCCTACAAGTCTTGGAAAAATGGTTTTTCTACGTCATAAACTTTGGGCAACCTGCTTCTAACTCCAGAAGGACTGGCTATAGGAACTGGGGACTTGGTGGTGAATAAGCCCAAGTCTCTGTCCTCATAAAGTTCATGTTCTAGCAGGAGAGAAAGACAAGAAATAGTCAATATGTTATTGTTCTATATAAAAATGTGTGTAATTTTCATGACACATTAGATGTGATTAAACATCCCTCCCTAGGGGCAAGTCAGCTTCCCCTCCTCCACCACACACACTCAGAAACCACAGAGCACTTTTCCACTCGTGAGGATGAATTGCTTTTCCTTAGAAAGTAGAAGAGACGGTGAACTGATCTCCAGGTTTAGTTTTGAATAATGTTATGTCTGTACCCCATATATGTATGTACCTACTATTAGTATATACCCACAAATATTAAAATTTAAAATTTTAAAAAAGCAGACAATAACAAGTATTGGCAAGGATGTGAAAATTGGAACCCTTACACATTACTGGGGAGGTTGTAAAACAGTACAGCCACCTTGGAAAACAGTCTAGCAATTTCTCAAAAGATTTAACCATACAGTTACCATATGACCAGCAACTCTACTAGATATCTACCCAAGAGAAATGAAAACACTTATACGTGAAGGTTTATAGCAATGTTAGTCATAGTGGTCAAAAAGTGGAAATAACCCAAATATTTACCAACACATTAATGGATGAAAAAAATGTGGCAAAGCCATACACTGGAATATTATGCTGCCAAAAAAGAATTCAGTACTGATACATACTACAACATGGATGAACCTTAAAAACATCACATTAAGTTAAAAAACTCAGTCACAAAAGAACATATATAATTCCATCTGTATGAAATGTCCAGAATAGACAAGTCCATAAATACAGAAGTAGATTAGTGGGTTCTGAGGACTAAGGATGGGGGAAATGCAGAGTGACTGCTAACGGGTACAGGGCTTCCTTTTCCAGGAGATGAAAACGTTCTGAAACTAGTGATGACAGCTGCACAACTCTGTGAATATACTAAAATCTGCACACATAAAAAGAGTGAATTTTATGACATGTGAATTATATCTCAATAAAGCTATTATAAAGCTGTTATCATAATAGTAATAATAATTTTGGGTCGCCAGCGCTCTCCAGACTTATAAAGAACTCTTGGAGTTTCTCCCTTGCAGATGCCCTCTGGAAGCAGGACTGCATAGTAGCAGCAAAGTCACAATACACGAGTGTGATGAAGGCTCTGAGCCACTCGGATTCTGGGACGCCTTGGGAAGGAGAGACAGGAAAGCCTATGATTGCATGCTTCAAGGTAATGTGGCATCTACAGCCTGCGATCTGGCTTTTTTGTTTGTTTATTTTTGGAAACAAGAGTCTTGCTCTGTTACCCAGACTGGAGTATAGTGGTGCGATCACAGCTCACTGCAGCTTCAACTTCCTGGGCTCAAGTGATCAGCCTGCCTCAGCCTCCCAAAATGCTGGGATTGCAGGCTTGAGCCACTGTGCCCCATTCATGTTTTATCTTAATTCTTCAGTCTGTCTGAAATCTAGTGTGATGAGTATTATGTCCAGCTGATTGAACAGTATTTTTCTTCCCAGGGGTGAGTTTAACTTGGACACCAAGACTTCAAATTCCCACTGGCAAATCAGCTCCCAAGGCTTCCTGGGGACCAAGCCATCTTCCAGGGTCTTAGGGACTCAGGGCACCATTTTCTTTCTTTCCTCATAGCTGCCACCTGAGAAACAGCAGTCCTCTGGGTGTTGGAGTGGGACCTGGGGAAGGAAGCCGGCCTCTTACCCCTTTCCAGAGCCCTTCAGTCATTCTCCTGCTTGGAAATACAAAGGCCGTGTCTGTATAGAATAGGCACTCCCGTTCACCAGGGTGAGGTTAGGTGTGTATATGGGTGCTTTCCCAGCTGTTCTCAAAATACAGATGAACATAAGAAGGAAAGAGAACTTTTGTTAAGCAGTTCCAACAAGCCAGACACCAGCCAGCACCTTATATATAGTAACTCCGTTAGTACAACCCAACACTCTGCCATTTTTACAGATGAGGAAACTGAGGCATACAGAAGTTAATCAAGTTGCCCAAGGCTGGGCAGCAATGGAGTATCCTCATAACTGCTTCATAATACTCTGCCCTCAATATTTATAAACTTTTATATAGCTTTTTAAACATAATGCCTAGAAGATGTTTTAAATTATAGAGAAGTTAAAAAAAGAAATGAAGTCACTTATAACACGTTTCTCAGATGTAACAGAATTCACATTTCTCTATGCTATAATATAATATCTATTTTAAAAAATAATATGTGGATCTGTTTTGTAACCTGCTTTTTTCCTTTATTATGAATAATTTCCCAAGTTATTAAAATGTAGGTATCTAATGGCTATGAGATATTCTATTATTCTGTGAATAGATGCCACTCTCTACCTGACAGTCTCTGGCAGCTGGGGAGCTGAGTTGTTTCTTGTTTCTGACTTTTCTCCCTTATATAATAATGCAGTTTGAATACTTTTTAAAATAATCCTATACATTCATTCCTAATTGAGAGGAATTCCTGGATGTGGAACTGCCGTGCTAATTATGAAAGTCTGATAGCATGTATCAGCTCAGGCCAAGTTTTATTCTCACTCGCAATACACAAAAGCGTTCATTTCTCAACACAACCATAAATTCAGCATATTATCTTTTTCCTCTTTGCCAAATTGATGAAAGGAGACAGATAGCTAAGCATTGTTTTGTTTTACTTGGAAGTACATATATATGTATATTTATGTTATATAACATATATGCATATTTGTGTTACATATGTATATGTGATATACACATACATATATCTGTGTATATATATGCATATGTATCTATATATATATTTTAGCCATTTTAATTTCTACTTTGGTGATTGTTCTAGTTGTGTCTTTTGCACATTTTATTATTTTTTCCTTATGTATGTCCCTTCATGTATTAAGGATATTAACTAGTTGCTGTATTACAATATTTCCCATTTGTTACTTGGTTTTGCTTTTCTTTTTAGTTTTGCATTGTTGTTTTTCATTTTTATATAATCAATGCATTATTTTTCCTTTTGATTCATTCTTTTACTATTGCAATTGCTAAAAGGCCTTCTCCACCTTGAAGCTCAGATAAATCCTACCTATGTTTCCACAATTGAATTATTTCATATTTTACATTCATTCTTCATCTGGAATTTACTTTGATGCACATGATATCTTCAGCTTTACTCTCTTTTCTTTCAAAGATCCTGGAAGTTTTAACTTCGCACCCCGCCTGTTCATCCTCAGCAGCTCCTCTGGGGATTTCGCAGCCACGGAGTTTGTGTATCCTGCCCGAGCCCCCTCTGTGGTCAGTTCCATGCCCTTTCTGCAGGAAGATCTGTACAGTGCGCCCCAGCCAGGTAAGGCCTGCAGGGGGCAGCTATGCTGAGCATTAGAAGGCACATCTTCCAGAAAGCCTTTTGATTTTACGCTGGTATTTATTAAGCAGCTTCTGTTTGCCAAGTACACTCCCAGAACACCCAGAACATGTGCTTACATTCATTTCATCCTCACCCCAACACCCAGAACATGTGCTTACATTCATTTCATCCTCACCCCTACACCAAAAGGAAGGAGAGTGAAATCAGCCACACTTTATAGCATAAGGAACGAGACTTAGTCACTTAACCCACCCAAAGACATCAGCTAAGAACAGGTTGAGTACCACAGTGGCAGGCCTGGCGTCTCTGCTTTTCTCCCAGCCTTCCTCTCAGTCTTGTTGCTGCATGGTCACCAGTCAACTACCATTGCTCCAGCCATCATGTTTGCATTCAAGATAGAAAGAGAAAGAAGTGGGGAGGAAAAAAGGCCACTTAATAGTCACATCAGATAAAGCACATGTCTTCCCAGAAGCCCCGAGCAGACTTCTGCTTACATCCCATTGGCCAAAGCCTGTCACATGGCCAGCCCCAGCTGCAAGGGAGTCTGGGGAAGCAAATGGCAGAGGAGAAGGGTGTTGGGGTATTGGCTAAGTTAGCCAGGGAACAGGGTCTGCCATACCAAGGTTCCACAGCAGAGCCAAGACTCCAGCCCAGGTCTTCTGATCCCAAGGTGAGGGCTCTGTGCCCTCATTCTGGTTGGGAAAGTCACAAGAGACTGGGCTTGACAGCCCCTCCCGCCTGCCCTCCAACGAAGCCAAGGTCAGCTTGCCTCTCAGTTTCTGTTTGTTGCTTCTCACATTATAAGAACCTGGAGCTGCAGCCAGAGACCTCACCTTGCACTGAGAGCCCAGGGCACCACTGGAAGTTTGACCAGTGCACATGTCATGCTTGGAAAATCTTAGCCATCAGAAAGAGAGGCTGTGCCCACGCCCTTCATCCTGGGGCTCAGGGCGGGTTATAAACCTCCACTGGGCTTTTAAAATGTGGCTTTCACAGAATCCTGAAACGCATGCCAGGAAAGGACACACGGTGAGCCGACCAGCAACGGTGAGAGGCGTTTTGCCACGTGGAGTAAGAGTCAGGCTGACAATTTGAGGAGGAGAAAAAGTGAGGAGGAAAAGGCAGTAGAACAATTTTGATTTTTATTTCATTTTATATTTTTTAGAGGCAAGGTCTCACTCTGTCATCCAGGCTGGAGTGCAGTGGTGCAATCATGGCTCACTGCAGCCTCGATCTCCTGGGCTCAAGCGATCCTCCCTCCTTAGCTTCCTGAGTAGCTGAGACTACATGCGTGCACCACCATACCTGGCTAATTTTTTTTTTCTTTTTGTAGAGATAGGGTCTCATCATGTTGCCCAGGCTGGTCTTCAACCCCTGGGCTTGAGCAATCCTTCCTCCTCAGCCTCCCAAAGCACTGGGATTACCGGCACGAGCCACCACTCCTGGCCACAGTTTTGATGTTTAAAGCCCATTTCTCTGTAAGAGAACCATGAGCTCACCTCACTGCTAAGCAGTCGCGCGCAGGGCAGGAATGCCTCTGACCTGTCTGCCGTGAGATGTGTGCTCCAGTGTTGATTGTGCTCTTTGGAGATATGTGGTGCTAACAGCCCCTTGAGTGGCACATGCATTATCCCTTCCGCTCTTAGCACAGTCCTGCCAGTATCCAGAAGGGCCAGGGGCTTGAGCTGGGGCAAAGGGAGGAGGACCTGGAGGACGAGGAATGAAAGAGACCAACACCTTGACGCCACCTCTCTCTGCCTAGAGGCTTCTCCCAGTTGACCTTTCAAAGGGCTGGGGTGTCCTGGGTTTCTGTTTGCCCCTTTGCCCCTGGTTTGACGGCCAAGGGGGTTTCCCCTATGACATAGCAGCGGGGAGGAACAGCATCCACTAGGTTTGGGGAGGAGTGAGCTGGAAGTGTCTGTGAAGGAGCTCCTGACGGTCAGGGTCTGTCCCTGCCCTCACAGCGCTTTTCCTGGTTGACAATCACCACGAGGTGTACCTCTGGCAAGGCTGGTGGCCCATTGAGAACAAGATCACTGGTTCTGCCCGCATCCGCTGGGCCTCCGACCGGAAGAGTGCAATGGAGACTGTGCTCCAGTACTGCAAAGGTGAGGCTCCCTCTAATGCTCCTGCAGCACAGAACAGATAGGGAAGCCCCTCAGGCACACCCAGCCAGGAGACCCCCTTCCCTTTCTGCGTGTGTAAGCCAGCATCCATAAAGCCTGGCAGGTGGTGATGAAACCAATTTTTTCCACTTTAACTTTCTGAGATGTATTAACTTTTAGATTAGCGCATTCTCAGCTGCCAGCTTGAAGAATAACTAGTTTTTCTATCTGATATTATGAGGCTAACTTGTTACCCTCAAGGATAAAGGCTGTATTGTGGAATGCCCCAGGCAGATTAAAACCCCACTGTACTCAGGGTTGATCACGCTGAGAGACAAGTTGGCCTCTGCCATTTACATTATCTGCAGGCACTACCATGCTGTTGGAGAATGGAGGTCTTCTCCAAGCAGTGAATGGCCATTGCCAACTTTTTTATTATTCATTATTATTTTTAGTATTATATCCAAAGAGAAATACCCATAGTAAGTTCGTGGTTCTTTACTATACACATGAAATTTCCAGTCTTTTATATAAAATGAAAATGCCAGTGATTAATATCTTATTTAATTTTTACAGTCTCATTGATACAACTAGTTTAATGTCACTGAGTATGTGCAATTGATTCTCTTCCTGAAAAACTCTTTAGCAATAAGTAACATATGAAACCTTCCACCCAATGTTATAGTGAATGTGGATGTATAAGATGCTGTCGTTCGCTGTCAGTCATATCGGAGTTAATTCCGTGGTAGGAAGGCAGAGGGAAGCCGCTACAGTGAATTCAAGAGGAAGAAAATGCTCCACCGAGAAGCTGCAGACAGAGGAGCTCTCCCTTCCAGGAATACAGAGCGTTTTGTTAGGTTCAAGAAGTATAGACTCAGATTGATTATAGGTCACTATTGTCGTCACAGGCATGAAACTAACATCTTACATAAACATTATCCATGTGTTGTTATGAACTACTCGTAACTTGCATTTTAAGCATGAAGTCATGAGTTCTGACAAAGAAGAAAAGATTTCAAGGGAAATCAGCGAAAGACAGGGTCTCCCTCTCCCTTAGGTCTACTGACGTTGTGTTCTGTGTAACTACAGGGAAAAATCTCAAGAAACCACCCCCCAAGTCTTACCTTATCCATGCTGGCCTGGAGCCCCTGACATTCACGAATATGTTTCCCAGCTGGGAGCACAGAGAGGACATTGCTGAGATCACAGAGATGGTGAGCACGCTTTCCTGCCCTATGAAGGTGGTTCCTGCGCCTTTTGGATTATGGGTTGACTTTACTTTGGGGAGAACATCCAGTTGCACTGTCAAAGTGGGAAAATATTTTTCCTTTTGTAACATCTAAACAAGTCGACATCGAATTTGCTTAGGAAGAAGAGAAGTCTAATGGAAAATCAATTAACTATTTTAGTAATTTTTTACACATGATACCTAAATTTTAAAAATTTAGGTGAGTTTAATCATGCTAAGGACTATACATGTACATAAAAGCCACGAACTCTTCATTCTGTTTGCCAAGAACCTGTTGCTTGGCATCGCTTGTCTCTCAGTGTCCATGTGACGCACAACCAAACCCTCATGTTTCAGATGTTAACCTTGTATAGAGGAGACACAAACGAAATCTGATGAACTAATGTGTTCAGATAACTGAATGAATGGATGTACTGCGACTCACTTATGATAAGGTATCATCTCATTAATATTGTCTTTTATGAGACCACCTGGTATTTCCACATGAGCCATTTATCATAACTTCTGTCTACCAAAATATATTATTATCTAGAATGTTTTCTTTTCCAACCACACAGGAAAGAATTTTACTATAGCTATGTTGAATTTCTTATTTATGAGCTATTAACATTGCTAGCAATAGCAAATCCAAGGATTTGTTTTGATTTGGTGAGAGATAGGTTTTTTTTAACCATTTTGATTTTTTTTACCATGTAGGAGAGCTGCTTCGCTTGGGGAAATGACCCAAGTGTATTTTATGGGAAATTCGAGTAATTTCAAACAGAGTCTACTTCTGCGTAGCAATGGAGAGGGCCTGTTGGGTAGTACAGACGTCACTGCTCACCCTAACCTGTCTCCCTGGAGCCAAATGGACTTGATGTACACAGGGAAGGGGCTACCTGCGGCCTGGTCTCAGCCACTGCTGGCTTTTTGATACTGTCGGAGAGGCCTGATGGTTGGTTTCCTGAGAAAGGAACTCAGATAAGACAAACATAACTTTCTCGAATTTCAAGGCTAGGAGAGTTAATTTTGAGGTTTATTCCAAATAAACCAGCAAGTTATACAAATAATTAACATTCCCCAAGCGCTCACTCTGCACTAGGCACATCTCCAAGCACTTTACACTGATTTTCTCATTTATCAGAACAGTCCATCAAGATCTATCTTATTGTTATCCCCATTTTACTGGTGTGGGAGCAGAGGCACAAAAACACGAAGTCACTTGGCCAAAGTGACTTCAGTGAGTGGAGGAGTCAGTACTCAGATGCAGGCAAAATCATCCAAAACCCACCTCTCCTATTTTTAGAGAAAGGATTTTGCTTTGTCATCCAGGCTGCAGTGTGGTGACTCAATCATGGCTCACACAAACCTTGAATCCTTGAGTTCAAACGACCCTTCCACCTCAGCCCCCCAAGTAGGTAGAACTACAGGTGCACACCTCCATGCCTAGCCTATTTTTATATTATTTATAGAGACAGGGTCTCATCATATTGCCCAAGCTGGTCTCCAACTCCTGGGTTCAAGGAATCTTCCCACCTCAGCCTCCTAAAGTGTTGACATTACAGGCACAAGCCACTGCACCCAGCCCAAAACCCACCTCTTGACCACCAGTCTGCCCCATGTATTTCTAATATGAGCAGCAGTTCTTAGTCATGCATTCCCATCATCCACCCACCCAAAAGGAGAGCAGCCAATCTGGGGTCCCAAGTTTAATGGAGGACAAGAATTTACCCAGAATAGTTTGCTCATATTAAATTCACACAGTGGTTAAAAAAAAAAAAAAATGGTTCTGCTCCAGAATATTCTAGATGCATTTTCTGACCTTCTTTTTCTATTGCAGATTAAGAAATGGAGCTGGGGGAGGGAAGAGGGATGTGATTTCTTTTCAGGTTATTTTTTGACATTTTAAAACAAATTCCATTATTTGGAGGCTTCTGGTGTTACACTAGTCTTAGTCTGTAATTCACTCATGGGAAACTCCCTAAACATTTTTCCGGAGACAGTTCTGAAACAGGGTTTGCTTGAAACTCTGTGACAAGGTGAGAAAACATCTAAAAGTCAGAGAAAGACTCGGTCTCTCCAAAAAAGTTTTTAAAATATATTAGGTGGGGCCGGGCGCGGTGGCTCAAGCCTGTAATCCCAGCACTTTGGGAGGCCGAGACGGGCGGATCACGAGGTCAGGAGATCGAGACCATCCTGGCTAACACGGTGAAATCCCGTCTCTACTAAAAAAATACAAAAAACTAGCCGGGCGCGGTGGCGGGCGCCTGTAGTCCCAGCTACTCCGGAGGCTGAGGCAGGAGAATGGCGTGAACCCGGGAGGCGGAGCTTGCAGTGAGCTGAGATCCGGCCATTGCACTCCAGCCTGGGCGACAGAGCGAGACTCCGTCTCAAAAAAAAAATATATATATATATATATTAGGTGGGCGTGGTGGCACATGCCAATAGTCCCAGCTACTCCAGAGGCTTGAGGTGGGAAGACTGTTTGAGTCCAGGAGGTGAAGGCTGCAGTGATCTATGATCGAGCCACTGCCCTCTAGCCTGGGTGACAATGAGACACTCTCTCTAAAAAATAACAATATTTGAGGTCAACTGTGGTGGTTCACACCTGTAATCCCAGTAGGAGGATCGCTTGAGGCCAGAAGTTTGAGACCAGCCTAAGCAATATAGCAAGACCCAGTCTCTACCAAAAAAAAAAAAGAAAACAAAAGAAAAAGGAAAAATAAATTAGCCAGACGTGGTGATGCATACCCATAGTCCCAGCTACTCAGGAGGCCGAGGCAGGAGGATCACTTGAGCCCAAAAGCTGGAGGCTGCAGTGAGCTATGATTGCACCACTGCACTCCAGCCTGAGTAGCAGAGTGAGACCTTGTCTCAAAAAATATCATTTTTTAATTTAAAGTTTAAAAATTTAAAAAATTAAGAGTCTGGACAACTGCAGGGCTTTGGGCAATCCCTTTTCTTTCAGAGCCATTTCCTCCTCAGTGATATGGAGCCATGCGTCCTCAGGCTGTGTGCAGATGGCACAGGGCTGTGTGTGCAAGCACTTAATGAAACAAGTTCAAACGTAGGACACAAGCTCTCCCCTCTGCCCCTCCTCTTCTCTAGGACACAGAAGTTTCCAATCAGATCACCCTCGTGGAAGACGTCTTAGCCAAGCTCTGTAAAACCATTTACCCACTGGCCGACCTCCTGGCCAGGCCACTCCCGGAGGGGGTCGATCCTCTGAAGCTTGAGATCTATCTCACTGATGAAGACTTCGAGGTAAGCGGTTCTTCCGGTGGGGTGGGGATGGGAGTAAAACAACACACGCACGCCCAGCTCATTTCACTGAGCCGCGGGGCGCTTCTCCCAATGTTTCCAGTTTGCACTAGACATGACAAGGGACGAATACAACACCCTACCCTCCTGGAAGCAGGTGAACCTGAAGAAAGCAAAAGGCCTGTTCTGAGTGGGGAGATGCCAGAGGAACCTCGGAGTCACGTCCAATACCATCGCACCAGGGAAATGGATATATATTTTTGGACTGGTGTTTTCCACAAAGTATTTTTCAATCAGAGTTTTCAGAACCCGACATTGTTAAAGATACTACTTGTCCGGGAGTTGTGTATTTTGTAAATGCTCAAGGGAACTGTTTGGAAACTTCTTTCCACCATTCAGCAGGTTATCAGAATTAATGAAAGTATCTATTATGTGCACTTAAGCTGCAGCTGCTATAGATAGCACTGCCTTCTTGTTCCAGCTAGGCAATGCCTTTTTTTTTTTTTTTTTTTTTTGAAGCAGTTCTCTTTATAAAGTGTTATTTTGATAGTTTGTGGATTCTAAAATATATATATTTATATAAACACCATATAAGTCAAATATGTATTTAACAAAGCAATATGTATTCATTCACTTTCAAGATTTGTTTTGGTGTCAAAATAATACGAAAAGGTAGATGGAGTTGCTTCTGTTGAATTAGCTCTGCCACCAATACGTATCTTCATACACGTTTGGAAACGTTTCCTGCAGCATTAGGTATGACTTGTTCTGAGTACTGCTTCTGGTGCTAAAATGAACAAAGAATTTGTACTTAATGGCATGGACTCTGGAGAATCTATGCGAATCAGCCTTTCTACCTTAATATCTCCCCCAAAATGTATAGTGCCTTGTTTTTATGTACAGTTTATATACAGAAAAGTTTGCTCTGCATTTTTGATGATGGTTTGGAACATTACCTACAATTTTACCCTCAAATAGTCAAAATAAAAACATCTCAATTTCTAATACCTGTTGTAAACAGTACACATGTCATTTTGTGATACAGGACTCCCAAATAAAAGCATTAGAATAAACACAACAATTAACTGATTGGTTCACATTGAATTCCAAGCATGTTCCTTTTTGGAATTTTTTTTTTAATATTAACATAGCACCAATATTTTGTCATTATGTATAAATGACTATACATTTGAATTTAGTTTAGGGCAAGATTTTATACAAAGTCATAAGATTAAATACAGAGTTATTTGCCCCATAAAATTAGTACTCAGTACTAGATTGAAGACATACTTTAGCAAATCATCATTCAGCAGAAGTTCTTTATCCCACAACTCTATCTACAATTTCAATTTTCAGGATCTCAATGCCTTTAAAAAAAATTGTATTAGCCAGGCGAAGTGGCCCACACCTGTAATCCCAGCACTTTGGGAGGCTGAGGCGAGCGGATCACCTGAGACCAAGAGTTCAAGAGCAGCCTGGCCAACATGTTGAAGCTCAGTCTCTACTAAAAATACAAAACTTAGTCGGGCATGGTGGCACATGGCTGTAATCCCAGCTACTCAACAGGCTGAAGCAGGAGAATCGTTTGAAACCGGGAGGCAGAGGTTGCAGTGAACCAAGATCAAGCCATTGCACTATAGCTTGGGTGACAAGAGAGGGACTTCGTCTCAAAAAAAAAAAAAATTATATGGATAAGACATCTAGAAAACTTAAAAATCAGTTAGAAAACGCCTCACAAACTCCTGTGTTCTTAAATCCATAGTTTTATGAACATATTCTACAGATCTACTCTGAATTATCATAGCCCTTCCCCACTCTGTTAGTCTAATTTAACACATTCAATCACAGCACATTTGCCTGAAAGTTCAGGACTTACGGGCCCCATCCTGGGACTACACCAGGGTAGAAACCTATAACCTGCTCCTGGTCTCACCATTTGATGATTTTTATGATATTGGGTCATCAGTGAACTTTTCTACCTCGATTTCCTTTAAAAGGAGACACTCCTAGCTATCCGGCCTGCATCACAAGATTCTGAGCAAGGAACTGCTAGAAGCTCTTTGAAAATTGCCAAGTGGGCCGGGCACGGTGGCTCAAGCCTGTAATCCCAGCACTTTGGGAGGCCGAGACGGGCGGATCACGAGGTCAGGAGATCGAGACCATCCTGGCTAATACGGTGAAACCCTGTCTCTACTTAAAAATACAAAAAACTAGCCGGGCGACGAGGCGGGCGCCTGTAGTCCCAGCTACTCGGGAGGCTGAGGCAGGAGAATGGCATAAACCTGGGAGGCGGAGCTTGCAGTGAGCTGAGATCCGGCCACTGCACTCCAGCCTGGGTGGCAGAGCAAGACTCCGTCTCAAAAAAAAAAAAAAAAAAAAAAAAAAGAAAATTGCCAAGTGCTGGCCGGGCGCGGTGGCTCAAGCCTGTAATCCCAGCACTTTGGGAGGCCGAGACGGGCGGATCACGAGGTCAGGAGATCGAGACCATCCTGGCTAACACGGTGAAACCCCGTCTCTACTAAAAAATACAAAAAAAAACTAGCCGGGCGAGGTGGCGGGCGCCTATAGTCCCAGCTACTCGGAGGCTGAGCCAGGAGAATGGCATAAACCCGGGAGGCGGAGCTTGCAGTGAGCTGAGAACCGGCCACTGCACTCCAGCCCGGGCGACAGAGCGAGACTCCGTCTCAAAAAAAAAAAAAAAAAAAAAAAAAAAAAATTGCCAAGTGCTAGATACCTGCCAGTATTAAGATTATTGTGATGGTAGTTAAAATGGGAAAGCAAGGGGTTAAATTAGGGAGTGTTGTCACGCATCTGGAAATGATGGATTAAACCAAAGCAAGGAGAGGAAAAAGAAGACAGAGAGGTTCAAAGTCTATGTCCCATAGATGGCACACAAAGAGGTGTGGAGAAAGGTTCCTAGAGTCACTAGGGCAACCTGAGGGTCAGAAAGAGGCAGGATTACCTCTGCAGCAGGTTCCAGAAATCACCTGGATCCTTAGATAACCCAGGAAGGAGGTTGAGTTGCTACAGGAACTTCTAGTGGAGAGCTGCTGTAATGAATAAGACAGATGTCCTCATTAATATTCATTAACACCAGATTTTTCCAAAGTCCTTTAAAATTGTCTATCTACTTGTATTAAACATTGGCAGCCGGGTGTGGTGGCTCATGTCTGTAATCCCAGCACTTTGGGAGGCCAAGACAGGTGGATCACTTGAGGTCAGGAGTTTGAGACCAGCCTGACCAACATGGCAAAAACCCTGTCTCTACTAAAAATACAAAAATTCGCTGGATGTAGTGGTGCACACCTGTAGTCCCAGCTACTTGGGAGGCTGAGGCACGAGAATCGCTTGAGCCAGGGAGGCGGATGTTGCAATGAGGTGAGATCGCACCACTGCACTCCAGCCTGGGCGATACAGTGAGACTGTCTCAAAAGAAAATAAAAATAATTGTCCCCCACAAAATGTGCTGTCCGTCTGCTTCTTGCCTCTTCTTGGTGAATAAGACACCCCAGCTTGTAGTGCCAGTTTACTTTTTGCCTCTTTTCCTCTGAATTGTTTCCTGCATCTCTTTCCTGCTTACAGAACCAGATCCTATTTTCCATGTTTTTTTTCCTGATCCTTTTCCTTCCATAACTGCAACCTTTGACCTTGTGCACTGGGAAGGGACCTAGCTGAAACATTCGAATTGCTGAACCTCAAAGTCTCAGCCCTTTAAACCTTAAAGTCTCAGCCCTTGAATTGACACTGGTGTCTGGGGCTTTTCTCCACAGTCCTCCAAACTCAAACCCCTGCTCTCACTAAATGCAGCAGGGGCAGGGAAGTGGGATGTCCTTCACTTGCTGCCCTTGAACGAAGGGACTCATGAGAGGGGTGGGTGTTTGGCTTGAGATCGGTGTCAGAGGTGCCGTGGGGCAGACGGGATGCTGAGCGTGTTCCAGAGCTTTGGATGAACTGTGCGAATATGAGCCACTTCCAGAGTGGGACAGTTGTACCCCTTTGTTCCCGAATCCGAGGAGGGGAAAGGCTGCTGCGAGCCCACTTCTTTCTCTCCTACTTTACATTTCCTGCCTCACTCTTAGAATTCCCATTTTGGTAAAAGGAAATCTATTCCAAAAACAGTTCCAGAATTCATTTTGGCCCTTTGGTTTTGTTTTTCTAATTATAAAATTAGCTATGTGTGTCCACACAGAGACCTGGACACAGATGTTCACAGTGGCATTATTCATAATAGCCCAGACCTGTAAACAACCCACATGACCATGCGATGGCGTCCTCCCCGACAGCAACGAGACAGATATTCCTGCGTATACATGATATACACGTGATACTCACTACAACATGGATACACCTCAAAAGCATTAAGTGAAAGAAGCCAGATGCAAAAGGCCACACATTGTTTGATTCTTTTTATATGAAACGTCCCAAAAAGGCAAATCTGTGCACACAGCAAGATCAACAGTGGCTGAGGTTGGAGATGGGAGTGGTAGTTTACTGCAAATGGCGTGAATGATCATTTTGGAGTAATGGAAATGTCTCAAAACTGGATTGTGGTGATGACTGCACAACTCTATGAGGGTATTAAAGATTTTCGAGGCCAGATGCCATGGCTCACTCTTACAATCCCAACACTTTAGGAGGCGAGGCTGGAGGATCGCTTGGGCCTAGGAGTTGAAGACCAGCATAGGCAACATAGTGACACCCCATCTGTACAAAAATTTTTAAATCGGCCATGGGTGTTGGTGTGTGCTTGTAATCCTAGCCACTTGGGAGGCTGAGGAGGGAGGCTCCCTTGAGCCCAGGAGTTTGAGTCTGCAGTGAGCTGTGATCATACTACTGCACTCTAACCTGGTGACAGAGCGAGACCTTGTCTCTAACAAAGAAAAAATAATTTTTAAACATTGTTCACTTATATGAGTGTATTTTATGGCATATATATTATATATATATACACACACACAAATGCATTATATATATATATATATATATATAAAATACCACAAAAACGCAGTTTAAAAAATAGTAACACCTGATCTACGTAAAAAATGCAATCACTACAAGGATATATAATCTAGGAATCAAAAATCATAAATAATACCACTAAACAAATACAAGTACCTTAATAATCTGATTTATATTCTGGATTTTTCTTTACATCTACTAGCATAGATGTGTATGCTCACATTAAAAACAAACAAACAAACAAAAAACTGGCACGTCCCTGTAGCTTCGGCTACTTGGGAGGCTGAGGCAGGAGGATTACCTCAGCCCAGGAGGTAGAGACTGCAGTGAGCTATGATTGCGCTACTACATTCCAGCCTGGGTGACAGAGCAAGACCCTATATTAAAAATATACAAATGAAAACTGTTTTTGTTCTGCATCTTAATTTTTTTGTTAGCAATAAGTTGCAGACACTGCTCCTTGGAGGTTTATTTATGAGTATTGATGTTCTGAGATCACGGAAGGCCCAGTGTGAAGACCTAGATCAGCGATGGTCCTCACCCCCAAGCCCACTGACCTCCCACCACCGTCCTCAGCCATTCCTTATTCCTCCCTGAGGGTGGGTAGCATCTAGCCACAGTCCAGACAGAGAATTTGGGGCTCATTTTCACAGGACTTTCTTTTTTTTTTTTTTTTTGAGGCGGAGTCTCGCTCTGTCGCCCGGACTGGAGTGCAGTGGCAGGATCTCAGCTCACTGCAAGCTCCGCCTCCCGGGTTTACGCCATTCTCCTGCCTCAGCCTCCCGAGTAGCTGGGACTACAGGCGCCCGCCACCTCGCCCGGCTAGTTTTTGTATTTTTAGTAGAGACGGGGTTTCACCGTGTTAGCCAGGATGGTCTCGATCTCCTGACCTCGTGATCCGCCCGTCTCGGCCTCCCAAAGTGCTGGGATTACAGGCTTGAGCCACCGCGCCCGGCCACACAGGACTTTCTTGATCTGAGATCTAGGTAAGGCACAGAAATCTCAAAGCGGACCTCTGTGCAAAGCATTTCTGAAGTAGCATTAGCAACTAGTAACAGGACAATAACCAAGACGTCAATAAAGAGTATGGTGCGAGGCCAGGTGGGGTGGCTCACGCCTGTAATTCCAGTGCTTTGAGAGGCCAAGGAAGGAGGATCCCTTGGGGCCAAGAGGTCAAGATCAGCTTAGGCAACATAGTGACATCCTGCCTCTACAAAAAATTTAGAAATCAGCTAGTAATGGTGAGGACATGGCTTTAGTTTCAGCTGCTCTGAAAGGTGAGATGGGAGGATCACTTGGACCCAGGAAGCAGAGGTTGCAGTGAGCTATTATCCTGTCAATGCACTCAGCAACAGAGCAATACCCTGTCTCTAAAAAAAAAAAAAAAAAAAAAAAAAAAGTACAGGGCTCTATTTTCAGAAATATCAAGGTAATTCAAATGCAAAAACATCAAGGTAATTAAAGTGCAAATAACTGAGAATTAACTATATTGGTACGGCATTTGGCCCAAAGAAGCCTTCCTCCTTTTGAAAAGTAAATACGTTGCATCGCATGCATTTGCTCTTCTCCCCAGAGAAAGGATGCTGGGCTGCTTCAGACCTCTGACAATGGATGCACCCCGAGGATTAGATCAGAAAGAGGGACCTGCCAGGGGAAAGCGTCGGAGGCTTCTGTTCCTACCATCAGTACCACGGATGCGATGAGAGTGTGGAGCCTGCATGGAAATGCCCCACGGGTTTCACAGTGTCTAAAGCTGATCCTTGGGGACTAATAGAGAAGAAAGATTAACAGACCAGCAACCCTCGTTTCTAATACTGAACTGGCTTCTACTGAGCTTTTTTTGTGCAGCTGAGATTGGAAAGGAAGCCGCAGGAGCAGAAGTGAATGCAAGCTAACAGAAAGGAAGGCAGCGCGGAGGACGCCGCAGCCCCAGCGCCCTCACAGTCTCAGCAGAGCTGTGGGGATTGTTCTTCACATCTGACGCCATGGGGTTCTGGAAGTCTCTTAAGGGATATATTGGAACTGACTTGTATTATTTGGAAATCGACATAAATTGTCTATTATTAAATCTCACTGAGTTAAGCCCAACTGTTCCATCTGAACACCGTTTTAGCATTCATCCTGAAATGGCTGGAACACGATTTGTTAGCTCCATAAGGGTAAAGAAATATTAGCTGGGCGCAGTGGCTCATGCCTGTAATGCCAGCACTCTGGGAGGCCAAAGTGGGAGGACAGAGTGAGCCCAGGAGTTTGAGATCAGCCTGGGCAACATAGTGAGACCCTGTTTCTACAAAAAATTAAACCATTAGCCAGGTGTGGTGGCATGTCCCTGTAGTCCCAGGTGCTCAGAAGGCTGAGCTGGGAGGACTGCTGGAGCCCAGGAGGTTGAGGCTGCAGTGAGCTGTGACTGCACCACTGCATTCCAGCCTGGATGACACAGTGTCTCCAAAGAAAAAAGAAAAAAGAAATATTGAGCAACGACTGACCAAGAGCCCATATGGAAGCAAAGAAAAATAAAACAAGCCTAATTTTTAGTAGTGGTTTCTGCATATGGAAGACAGCAAATGGTTGAAGAGTGCATTTGGGATTGCAGGACTTGGTTAGTGTCAGAGCCTGTCCTAAAAGATGATGATGCAGCAGGACCCTACTTCTCCTTATGACTTCCTTTCTTCCTCCACACTCACCCTCCGTGCTTCCTTCCTGAAGGCCATTCCATTATTAAAATCAGGAACTGCAGGGAGCATCGTTTGCCAGTGAGGACATTTGAGGTCCCAGTGGGGAAGATTTTTTTTTGGTTGGATGGAGTCTTTCCACAGATTCACATACAGTTATCACAACAGTCACAGCATCTGCTGAAGTCTATTTCTAGCAACATGTTGCACATTCCAGACCCCTCATTATTTGCCGTGGTCCACATTCATTCATGAATACTTATATTTACTACTTGTTCATTCAAATATTTATTGAGTGTGTGCTTAGCTTAAGGGTCAACAGAACACAAATACACCTTATATCTAGGCTCTGATGCCCCAACGGGCCTGCATTCCAGAAGAGGTGAAAATAATGATAATACACCAAGAAGTATAAATAATGATGCAGGGTCAGACGTGGTGGCTTACACTGTAATCCCAGCACTTTGGGAGGCCAACGCAAGAGGATGGCTTGAGCTTAGGAGTTTGAGATCAGCCTGGGCAACACAGAGTGAGACCCCATCTCTATATAAATATTTAAAAATTAGTCAATCCTGGTGGGGGCACCTGTAGTCCCAGCTACTTGGGAGACTGAGGTGGTGGCAGGATCACTTGAGCCCAGGAGTTCAAGATTGCAGTGAGCTATGATTGCACTACTGCACCCCAGCCTGGGCGACACAGTAAGACCTTGTCTCTAAAACTAATAATAATAACAGCAATGCAACAAGAACCTGTTCTGGGTGGAATTGTGCCCCACTTTTTCCCCCTCACCCACTCCCCCCAAAAAGATTGGAGTTCTAACCCCTAGTACTGCAGAATGTGACCTTATTTGAAGATCCTCAGGTAATTAAGTTAAATGAGGTTTTCAGGGTAGGCCTAATCCAATCTGATTAGTCTTTTTATGAAGGGGAAACGTGGAAGTGGCAGCAGGCGTGCACAGAGGGAAGACCGTGTGCAGACGCACGGGGAGAAGATGGCCCTCTGCAAGCCCAGAAGAGAGGCCTCAGAAGAAACCAACCCTGCCCACACCTTGATCTCAGACTTCCGCCCTCCAGAGCCGTGAGACGATAAAGGTTCTGCTGTTTAAGCACCCCAGTTTGTGGTACTTTGTCACAACAGCCCAAGGAAACCAATCGTGTCCAAAGGAGGGACTTCTGGCTGGAGGTGGCAGGGAGGGGAAGGAATCAGGGTGGCTTCCAGGAGGAGGTGTCCTCTGAGTTGGCCTTGAAGGACTGGCAGGATTTCTCACTGCAACTGGACATCTGTCCTTCAGCCATCAGCTCCGAAGAGAAGATCTGGAAGGAGGAGAGGGAGAGGAGAGGCACGCCCAGTCTCCCACGTGTAGCACTGGCAGAATAAGGGCATAGCAAGTAGGGCCTCAAGGCTGAGGTGAGGGTGCACAGAAGGAAAGTTGACTTGAATGTGGACAGGCCAGGGGACCCCGGCAAAGGGGCTTTTCAGATGTGGGGATGACCTGGCAACAGCACCTGCGACTGACTCCTCTGGTCCGCAGGATCCCCAGGCCTAGTGCCTCCCTTTCTCCTGGGGCCCGGGGTGTTTCCAGGGCTGGGGCTGGTTTCACAGCGTCCTGTGCCCTGTGCTAGCACTTCTACCTTGGACCTTGATGTTGAAACCATTAGAGGTGCTGACGCTGTTACATCCTCCTCTCCCTGATCTTCATGTAAAGATATTTCTGAAATCTCCAGCAAACAACATCGTACTTGGAAAATGGCGGACTTGGGTTTCCTACACAGTAATGCCGTTTTTTAGTAGACATCAGTGACCATGAGGCAGCTCTACCAAATGCTGCTCTGATCTTTTTTTTTTTTTTTTTTTTTTTTTTTTTTTTTTTTTGAGGCGGAGTCTCGCTCTGTCGCCCGGACTGGAGTGCAGTGGCAGGATCTCAGCTCACTGCAAGCTCCGCCTCCCGGGTTCACACCATTCTCCTGCCTCAGCCTCCCGAGTAGCTGGGACTACAGGCGCCTGCCACCTCGCCCGGCTAGATTTTGTATTTTTAGTAGAGACGGGGTTTCACCGTGTTAGCCAGGATGGTCTCGATCTCCTGACCTCGTGATCCGCCCGTCTCGGCCTCCCAAAGTGCTGGGATTACAGGCTTGAGCCACCGCGCCCGGCCGCTCTGATCTTATAAGCTGCTCAGGAAAATGAAATTGTTCTGTTGCACTGAAAATATGGAAAGGTTTCGAATCTTACCTCGCTGTTTTAAAGTATTAATATTTTTGGATTTTGACTCTTAAAAAAAATCTTTGAACGGCCCTGGGAGATAGATTGGGCACGTCATAAACAAAAGACCAAGGCATAAGAAAGTCACGGGACTCGGCTAAGACAACAGAGCTGGGTGTGGCGAGGCTCTTTAAGGACGGCACCCAGATGTGGCTGTCCGCATTCCCCTGTACCTGATTATTGTTGAATAATGGAGGTAAACTGAGGCCCGAGGTCACCTCCTGCTTTAGGGAGGGCCTTAGGGAAGGGCGGGAGAGGAATCGCAGTCCCCGCCCAAACCGGCTGCTTTCTCTGCATGATTTCATCACATCCTCGAAGGCAGCCCCGAGCGGCACCTGCTGTGCCCCTTACCGAGGACGGTCTCCGACATTCAGTTCTTCCTTATCCTCCCATCGCTGGTAAGAGATGCATTCCAGTGGGAGCTGAGGAACGAGACCTGCCTGGGAATGAGACCTTTCCTCATGAACGCTAATTTTATCCAGGGGTGATAGGGTTCGGGGGAGATGTTTGCTGTGAATACCCAATGTCTCTCTAACAGATTTCTATCACGTTTGGTATAACCTGTCAGCTGCCTCTCCCCAGCTGGAGAAGCCAGGAAAGGAAATGCAGGGACTGGCCAAGGAAGGAAATACGGAAGCGACAACGGAGAAACCTTTGCATCTGGCGCGGGGCAGCCGCGCTGAGGGAAGGCTGTGGTCAGCAGGTGGCGCTGTTGCTCACCGCAGAAGCCAAGGCTCCAACTCCAGCGCCGCCTCCAGCTCACAGTCAGGATCTGCAGAGGAAGCCTCTGCTCTTAGGCACGGCACTGGGCCAAGATCTTCCCCTAGAGACCCCAGGCGCCAACTCCAGCTCCGTCGGGCTCGTTGGTTTCCAGCTCAAGGAACCTGAACTCTAGGATGGGCTGACCTGGGAATGTTCCCATTGCCCTGATGCAAGCAGTGATAAATTGTACAGTGACATGAACGTGCCCAAGGGGGGATTCTGCAGACCACAGTTCCTCTTAGCCAGGCTTCCCTCCACCTGCATACACACGCTTTTTAATTTTTAATTTTTTTATTTTGCTGGCTTCTTTAAACCTCTTCCCTTTGCCAGTTTTACCATCTGTAGAATGACGGTGATGCCTTTCTTTGCCTCAATTAGTTAATGTCAGGAAAGCTCTCTGCAGATGAAAAGCACTAAATTCTATTGATCAAATATTTAATTAGCCACACTTGCGGATGATTCATAATAACCTATTCAACTTCCTGAATTACCCAGCAGAGAAAATGGCATGATTAGAAATATAATTTTAAATAGTGGTTTTCAGAGATTTTGTACCTGTCAAGGCTATGGGAGAATTTCTAAATTAGCATACCAGTTCCTCCCCGATTTTCCAAGGGCCTAAAGAAACGAGCTGCCTTCCCACTCAGCCTGTGGCTGTGACCACAACTGCCCTCCTCCACCCACACCTGGCCTGGGGAGTAATTCCGCCGCAGGGCCTCAATGGCAGTGTCCAGACAGTCAGACCACAGTGCCAGGACCTCACCCCCCACCCGGAGCTGCCTCTCAGCCCTGTCAGGCCACAGTACCTCTTCTGCCTAGGGCAGTTCCTTCATGTTCTGTCATGTGCCTGCCCCTTTTCTGCCCTGGTAGGGACTCAGTGAGGAGAAACTAGGTCATGTAAGAGACACAGACACTTTCAAAAGCAAGACACCCGAGCAGCTCAGAGTGTAAGGACATTTCCAGGCATTTCCAGTTGCTTTGAAGCACAGTCAGCAACATGGCCTGGTTTGTCTTCAGCTCCGGGTTCCAACCCAACCGAGACTGCAGATTCTGGTTGTGCATGTGGCCTCTGAAAGCAAAATAGGCTTTTTCTTATTCCTTCATTCTGCAAATATTAGTGTAAATGCTATGCTAGATATGCAGGCTAAACTGGTACAGACGATTATCTTTGAATTTCCGGCAAAACATAATTTTCAAAAAGTGAAAAAAAACCATTATACAGATAGATGGGAAGCACGTGTCATTTGCGGTCCTTGGGAAGCAGGCACCAAGACAGAGCTAGACATGCAAGACATTTATTGGGAGGAACATTTGTTGGGGATAAGAACAGTGGGAGGAAGAGGAAGCAGGGAGGGTTTTGGGAGGGTGCTGCAGGGCTGACCCCTAGGAAAGGAGAGGGGAAGGAGAGAGAATGGGGAGGAAAGAGCCTCTGAGTGAGGGGCAGCTCTGAGAAGGTCTGACCAGACCCCAGGGAGTCCCAGGGCAGAACTTGACCCTTAGAGGAAATAGGCAGGAAGAGCCAGGTTCTAGGATCCCCTGCTGGGCTCTGTCACTGGCTGGGCCTGACCTTGGCATGAAAGGTATAGTGCAGTGGTCCCCATCTTTTTTGGCACCAGGGACTGGTTTGGTGGAACACAATTTTTCCACAAACAGGGACGGGTTGAGGGGATGGTTTGGGGATGAAATTGTTCCACCTCAGATCATGAGGCATTAGATTATCATAAGGAGTGTGCAGTCTAGATCCCTGAAATGTGCAGTTCACAATTGGGTTTGTGCTCCTATGAGATCTGACAGGAGGTGGAGCTCAGGTGGTAATCCTGGTTTGCCTGCTGCTCACCTCCTGCTGTATGGCCCAGTTCCTAACAGGCCACAGGACGGTCCCCTGGGACCAGTTGGGACTAGGGCATGTGAATATCTTCATATCAACAGGAAAGCCAGGGCCCCTGTATAACTCTGAAAAGATGAAAGGGTGCCTTGCACTCCTGATTAAGTCAGGTTCATCTGAAATAGAGGAGCTCGGCATTTCTTGGTGGCTGGATAATCTTCTTTCCCTCTGGGCACCATCCTGGGGAAATGGATTATTAAATCATCTATATCTTCTCAATATCTAAGACACTTAAAGGAGAGTTAAGCCGATTTGCCTCACAAAAGGGAAAACCAGGCCAGAGAGTTATTTTCACCATATTATGCAGGTTCTAAAAATAGCATTGCAAAGACTACAACCTCACTTAAAATTTCAAACAACCTAGGATTAAAACATAGACATCTCCCAATTCTACATTGTCCATTTCATTCCTCAAGGGCAAATACTATTTGCAGTTTGGGGTGAAACCTTCTAGACATTTGCTATGTATGCACCACACACACATGGGTGCAATGATTTCCTCCATTCTGTGATGCCATCAAATGTAAAGCCCAGGAGTGAATTGGTGCCACTTCTCGAGGCTACTATCCCCTCCCATTGCATCCTCTCCCATTGTGCCCCGAGTGTAGGCACACCCCAATCCCTTTCTCCACAGCAAGACTGATGAATTAAGTGATGGTTTGCATAGCGACATTTTGAGAAATACTGGCAGGAATTACATGACATAACAAGCCAGAAAATGAAACTAGGTATTACACATTATTGTTCTGAATTGGACAGCCTAGGATCATATCTCAGCTTTTCTACTTACTAATGGTCCGACTTTGAGAAAATTACCAAGGTGTCTCAATTTTCTCATTTGTGAAATGAAGATAATAATGGTAACTGCCTTATAGGATTGTTACAGAATTCTATTATATACATGAGAAGAGCTTACAGCCATGCTGGGCAAGAATGAGAGCTCAGCAAATATTAGATTTGTTAAACTCTTCAAAAAAGTCATACATTATACTATAAGGCAGGGGTTAGCAAGCTTTTTTGGTAAAGGATCACATAGTAAATACTTTAGGCTTTGGGAGCCATATAGTCTCTGTCAAACTCTTCAACTCTGCACAGGGGAAAACAGCTCTAGACAATACATAAGTGCATGGGTCTGGCATGTTCCAATAAAGCTTTATTTATGGACACTGACATTTGAATTTCATATAATGTTCACAAGTCATTAAATATTCTTTTTCAAAAATTTCTCAACCATTTTATGTAAAAACCATTCTTTACTCCTAGGCCGTGCAAAATCAGGCAGTGGGCTGGATTTAGCCTACAGGCTGTAGTTCACCAACAAATCCCCCCTCCCCACCATCACCGGTGTCCCCACCTGGCCACTTCTGCACCCTCTCTTCTCCAGGTCCCCATCTCCCTATTTTTGCTCATCTTTCCTCTATAGGAGAAAGCAAAACTCAGTAACCACCTTTCTACTCAAGAAGAGCTCTTTCCCATTAGGACACAGGGAGCATGGTCGCTCTGTCTCAGCATCTACACTCCAGGTTGAGCTCTGCCCTCACCTTTGCAAACTAGAGGGACCAGGGAAAATGATCACGTGTTGTAGGTTGAAGCCTGCCCTCTGCTGGGGACATATATTTTGTACGCATAGCAGTCAACTGCTTGAGTCCACCAACTTCTTTAACTTGTCCTTTGGTAATTGACATGGTTTGGATGTGTGTCTCTGCCCAAATCTCATGTTGAATTGTAATCCCCAGTATCAGAGGTGGGGCCTGGTGGGAGATGACGGGATTGTAGGGGTGGATTTCTCATGAGTGGTTTAGCATCATCCCCTTGGTGCTATCCTCGCAATAGTGAGTGACTTCTTGCAAGATCTGGCTATTTGAAATCATGGCACCTCTTTCTCTCTCTCTCTCCTGTTCCCACCATGTGAGATATCTGCTCCCCTTCACCTTCTACCACAATTGTAAGCTTCATGAGGCCGCCCCAGAAGCAGATGCCTGTGTTATGCTTCCTGTATAGCCTGCAGAACTATAAACAATGAAACTTTTTTCTTAACAAATTATCCAGTCTCAGATATTTCTTTATAGCAATGCATAAACAGCCTAATACAGTAATGAGTGTTTCTATTATATTGTTTCCAGGTTCCAGGTTTGCACTATTACAAAGAATGCTGCATTTTCTCATAAAATCCTCAACTCTATGAAAGGGGAACAATTTAATCCCATTTTACAGATGAAGGAATGGAGGCACAGAAAAATGAAGTAATTTGGCTAATCTCACACATGGTTATAATGGTTAAGGGGTCTGTGATGGTTAATACTGAGTGTCAACTTGACTGGATACAAAGAATTGATCCTGGGTGTGTCTGTGAGGGTGCTCCCAAAGGAGATTAACATTTGAGTCAGTGGGCTAGGAAAGGCAGACCTATCCTTAATCTGGGTGGGTACCATCTAATCAGCTGCCAGTGTGACCTGAATATAAGCAGGCAGAAAATTGTGAAAAGAGAGACTGGCCTGACCTCTCAGCCTACATCTTCCTCCCACACGAGATGCTTCCTGCCCTCAAACACAGGACTCCGAATTCTTCAGTTTTGGAACGTGGACTGGCTCTCCTTGCTCTTCAGCCTGCAGATGGCCTATTGTACAACCTTGTGATCATGTGAGTTAATACTTAGTAAACTATATATATATATATTCCATTAGTTCTGTCTCTCTAGAGAACCCTGACTAATACAGGGTCCCTGGAGAATATCCGACCTGCCCCACAAGTGTTTATACATTAGACACTTTTATGCAGATGAGGGAACCTGCCCAGGACCTTGTCTGAGCCTGCCCACATGTGCACTGGGGGAAGTGGGGGTTGCCACAGGCAGTGGGAAGAGCCTGGCCTCTTCAGTTCCTGTGTGGTGGCCTGGGATTCAATCTGTGAGATGGGGGACCTGTTAGCAGGACTCCATTTCGCTTTGCTGATTTTTTTTTTCTCTCTTTCTACCCAATAAAATCCTATTCTACTCACCCTTCAATGTGTGTGCATGCCTAAATTTTCCTGGTTGTGTGACAAGAACCCGGTTTTAGCTGAACTAAGGAGCAATATTCTGCAACACTATGACCTACTTCCAGGATACAACTGACTGACCTTCAAGTGTTGTCACTGGAGCCAAGATATTGTTACTATTGTATTCATTTCCTTGTATTACTTAATTGGCCTATAAGTAAGCACATGGCCCATGCTAAGCCAATCAGTGTCCTTTTCCTAGAATTTTGACCTGGAATCAAGAAACTCTTATAATTCAAACTCAGGTCTACTAGCAGACTTTTGGAGGAAAATTCCTCTGTTTTCAAAGAGAAGGAAGCCAGGGCAGGCAGAAAAATGGATAAACCATGAGAATCTTGAGGGAACTTAAGGCTTGGTTCCAAGTGTTCCGGAGGCCCAGCTATACCCCAGACCTTCCAGAAGCTAAGTTGTTTTGTAAGATTAAATTGATATATTTAATCAATTTCTTTCTAAGTGCTTTTATTTAAAAAAGATTTCCTTTCACTTTTATCTGAGAGAGTTCTAAGTACTTTAAGTAAATGAATCATCTGGTGGTACTGTAAACATTATAAGAAGATAGCCATGAGGATGAGGACATTTCTCTGATGGCCACTGAAAGTTTAATAGGTTTGTAAACCAAAAATAAATTCCTAAGCTCCCCCCAACTGACAAAATAGATCCCTTCTTGGCCAAGAAGACCCCAAAGAAATCTGAAAGATTGAATTCCTGCCATAACAGGAAGAGAGTTTGGACATACCTGATTATGTCCCCTCCCTTTTGGAGTTTAGGCAGAACTGACCATCCTCAACATTAAAATAGAGATCTCAAGACTGAAAAGGCAGACTATTTGTGGCAGTAAGATACCAAATTCCAACCTGACTCTGGTATAGCACTGCATGATAAATGGCAGACCCTGAGAGAAATCAGAGTATTTTACTCCAAAATATATTTATTTGACATATTTTGAAATTGCTCTGCAAAGCCGTCTTTTGTGGGGGAAATTTGCATCTGTATTGAATCTCCATGAATGCAGCCAGGCCTTCCCTTTCCAAGCCTTTCCTGGATCTAGGAGAGATTAACTAAGAGTCTGATATATTTTAAGATCTGAACAAAAGACATTTACCATCTATTCTATCTGAAGGTTGCTACCTATGAGACTTTATCTTCAAAACAAGATCTTTGGTCTCCATAAGCTACCTTATCTTAACTCAAGCATTTTTTCTACTGACTTCAAATCTTTAGACAAAGCTTAACTTTTTCAACCAATTGCCAACCAGAAAATCTTTGAATCTACCTAGGACCTGTAATCCCACCCCACCTCACCCCCATCTCACTGCCCACTTCAAGATATCCCACCTCTTTAGGCTGAATGAATATACACTTTCCATGTCTTTTTTTTTTTGAGACGGAGTCTTGCTCTGTCGCCGGGGCTGGAGTGCAGTGGCCGGATCTCAGCTCACTGCAAGCTCCGCCTCCCGGGTTCACGCCATTCTCCTGCCTCAGCCTCCCGAGTAGCTGGGACTACAGACGCCTGCCACCTCGCCCGGCTAGTTTTTTGTATTTTTTTAGTAGAGACGGGGTTTCACAGTGTTCGCCAGGATGGTCTCGATCTCCTGACCTCGTGATCCGCCCGTCTCGGCCTCCCAAAGTGCTGGGATTACAGGCTTGAGCCACCGCGCCCGGCCTTTTTTTTTTTTTTTTTTTTTTTGAGACGGAGTCTCGCTCTGTCGCCCAGGCTGGAGTGCAGTGACCGGATCTCAGCTCACTGCAAGCTCCGCCTCCCAGGTTTATGCCATTCTCCTGCCTCAGCCTCCCAAGTAGCTGGGACTACAGGCGCCCACCACCTCGGCCGGCTAGTTTTTTGTATTTTTTTAGTAGAGACGGGGTTTCACTGTGTTAGCCAGGATGGTCTCGATCTCCTGACCTCGTGATCCGCCCGTCTCGGCCTCCCAAAGTGCTGGGATTACAGGCTTGAGCCACCGCGCCCGGCCCTCCATGTCTTAATTTAGTATTTTACCTGCAATTCCCATCTCCCTAAAATGTATAAAACCAAACTGTAACCCAACTGCTTGAGGCACTCTTTCTCAGAAGCTCTCAAGATTGTTCCCTGGGCCATGGTCACTCATATTGGCTTAGAATAAACCTCTTCAAAATATTTTACAGAGTTTGGGGTTGGTTTGTTTGTTTTTTACATCAACAGGTTATAGACTCAAGACAGGTATTTCTACTGAAGAGTCAAAAGAAAGTACATTTAGCAAACCAAGAAGCATACTCTATTAGCCATGGCGTAAAAATAGACAAAAATAAAGCCACCAGTGTTCCAGAACTTTCTTTGTTAAAAATAAAGAGGGGGGAAAAGTAGAGAAGTAAAGAAGGAATAATAGATCCCAATCAACAGGAATAAACCATCTAAACTCTATTCTGTAACCTCCTCAGTTTTATGTAAAAAAGAAAAATCTATTTAGCTCTGATGTTAAAAAATGTCAACAGTAATTCACAAATTTTTTAAAGTCCTGAAAATATGACAAAGACTATTTTCATACTAAACACAACTGTCAAAAAAGGAGATCTTACAGCTTAGCTGCAACAATATAACCAGACAAATATTTCAGAATATTCTTATTGGTTCATCGTTTGTGTTTATGATAAATTGTCACCAGCTCTCAGAAGTGACCTGTGAAGTCTAAGACATATCCTGTGCTTTTTAGATACTAAAATATATAAAACTGTTGTGTGACAATTAAAGAAAGCAAAATCAAATTGCTGCTACTTATTTCTGTATGGCTTTTAATTTAAATTTGCTACTCAGCTCAAGATCCAACTCATATTTATTTTAGTTTTAAAGTCTACTTCATTTCATACTAATAGGTCACTTTATTATGAATATTTTCTTTACTATGTGAAAGGAAAATCTCTTGGCCCCCAAATCACTAAGCTAAAGGGAAAAGTCAAGCTGGGAACTGCTTAAGGCAAACCTGCCTCCCATTCTATTCAAAGTCACCCCTCTGATCACTGAGATAAACGCATATCTGATTGCCTGCCTTGGAGAGGCTCACCAGAAACTCAAAAGAATGCAATCATTTGTCTCTTATCTACCTGTGACCTGGAAACCCCCTCCCCACTTCGAGTTGTCCCGCCCTTGCAGACCAAACCAACGTTCATCTTACCTATGTTGATTGATGCCTCATGTCTCCCTAAAATGTGTAAAATCAAATAAGCTCTGACCACCTTGGGCACATGTCATTAGGACCTCGTGAGACTGTGTCACAGGTGTGCATTCTCAACCCCGGCAAAATAAACTTTCCAATTTAACTGAGACCTGTCTCAGATTTTGGGGGTCCACAACTGTGATTTACTACAATATAAATATGTGTGTGTGTGTATACACACATACATATATAAAATCATGTATGTACGTACATATAATTCAAGTAATAATTACAAAACATTTTTGACAGGTACAGAAAATGGTCATTAATGTTTTCCAGCTGCTACATGGTATGTCACCAAAAGAGCCACTGGCCCCACAGACTAAAGCAACACCTATGCAAGTAACCTAGCAGCCTTTCTTGACTGAGATTCTTTCAGTTCCATTAAAGCATATAAGCCCTGGCTTATTTCAATTCTTACTGTACATACAAATTCCATACAATGAATATGTTAAGAAAAAATAGGGCTTACATCATGCAGCTCTTCCTTTAACAGTACCAGCAGAATACGCACCAAAGAATCTACTTTACTCTCCCCTGACCAAACCCTTAAGTCAAGGATGGGCAGTGGGGTCTTGTGAAAGCCATGAGCTTTATATATCCATGTTTATAGCAGCATTACTCACAACAGCTAAAACATGGAGGCAACTCAAGTGTCTGTCAATGTTTGAGGGATATGCAAAATGTGGTACAATAGAATGCATTCAGCCTTATAAAGGAAGGAAATTCTGACATACGCTAAAACACGGATGAACCTTGAGGATATCATGATAGATGAAATAAGCCAATCACAAAAAGACAAATACTGTATGATTCCATTTATCTGAGATACTTATTTAGAGTAGTCAAAATCATGGAGATAGACAGGAGAATGATGGTTAGATGGGGGCTGGGGGCAGGGAGGAATAGGCAGTGGTTTAAGAGATACAAGGTTTCTGTTTTGCAAGATGAGTGGTCTGGAGATGGATGGTTGTGATGGTTGTACAACATTATGCCACCGGACAGTACACTTAGAAATGGTTGAGACTGTAAATTTTATGTTATGTGTATTTACCACCATTTTTTAAATTGGGAAATACAAATATCCACCAATAACAGAATGATTAGAGGAGCTATGCTATATCCTTTTTTGTGTGACATGGTTTTGTTAATCATAGTTCAACTAAAGAAACAAAACCAGTAGGAAACACATATTAAGAGACTTATGGCAAGGGATATGTATATGCAATTGTCAGGCTGGCTAGGTAGTCTGAGAACCAAAGGGCAGGCCATCAGGGAGAGAAGTCTGGAACTGTCACGCATGAATTGATGCTGCTATCTACAGGCAGAAATCATTTTTCTTCAGGGAAGACTCAGCTCTGCCCTTAAAAACTTTCAAATGATTGATTCAGGCCCATCAAGATTATCTAGGATAATCTCCCTTACTCAAAGTCAACAGAATATAGATTTTAATCACATCTACAAAAATGTCTGTTGATTGAACAATGGAAACTGTATCCTAGCCAAGTTGATGTATAAAACTGACAATCACAATCATATATGTTAATATATATAAATATATTGTGATCCAGATGCACTGTGGGTGCATGTGTGTGTGTGTGTGTGTGTGTTTGTGTGTGTGTGTGGCTATACTGACAGAGTTTGGGAAGGATTCACACTAAATAGCTAACAATGGTTACTACTGAGGAACAGTGTGAAAATAGGAAAATGCAGGAACAGAGAGAAAATTGAAAGAAGAGTGGTCCAGGGCAAAGAGAAAATTCATGTTTTGCTCTTTATAGTTCCAGTTTTTAAGCTTTTTATCATATAAGGCTTATAATCATATATAAGATATGATTATATCTTATATATCTTATATATGAATATATCATAAGATCATATAAATCACATGTCTGTGTGTGTGTGTGTGTGTGTGTGTGTGTGTAAGAGATGGGGTCTCACCCAGGCTGGAGTGCAGTGGCATAATAATAGCCCACTACAGCCCCAAACTCCCAGGCTCAGGCAATCCTCTGGCCTCAGCCTCCTGAGTAGCTAGTACTACAAATCCACACCACCATGCATGTCACATGGGACCCATTTTTTAGCACTCCAATCTAACAGACTTGTTGGATATGATTTCTAAATTTCTTTTCAAAGAATCAGTGTCAGTATGTTCAATTCTTTGCCTTCTACTTTTAAATTTAACTTCCTTGTAAAGTCACCTTTTTTGATTACCTGCTCCACCCTGACTCATTCCCATTACCTGCTCCACCCTCACTCATTCCGATTACCTACTCCACCCTGACTCATTCTATTACCTGCTCCACCCTCACTCATTCCGATTACCTACTCCACCCTGACTCATTCCGATTACCTGCTCTGTCATAACCATTTTTCCTGCCAAACCACTCACCACCCTCTCAGGCTCTTTAAATTAGCCAATCGGAATTAGTTTAGCCAGCGCAGTCTAACCCTAGTCAATAGGGGAAGGACACGCAGCAGGGGCCACGTGCTCAGGGATAAGAACCCCTTCCCCTCCCCTGTCCAAGTGTGTGCTCACCATTGCTCCATCTGTAAGGGTACACCCTTCTATAGAAGTAACTTGCCTTGCTGAGAATTAAAAAGAAAATTTTATATTCGAATGCTATTTCTTTTGCCGCACCGAAACTTTATTTATAACAATTTGGGGGCTCACCCATGATTACGTTCTCCTCCAGGGGCGGTCTCTGGTTCTCTCGCCTGAGGAGGCCACCCTGTCCACTTGGGATGGCGTCACTCAGTGCCAGGAATAACCCGAGTTCTCAGCAACGTGGAAAGAAACCGGCCAGCAACCTACCTTAATGGATCCTCACATACTGCAGCGATGACTCTGTGCGCAGACCAAGGAAAGAGAAGCCGCAGGAGCTGGTAAAGTATTTCCTTGGTGGTCGGGACTAAGGAAAAAGCCATGGGTTGGTAAAGCATTCCTTGATTAGGACATACCAAGGAGAGAGAAATCACAGGGGTGGTAAAGCATTCCTTAGTCTGGACTAGGGAAAGAAAGCCGTGGGGGGTGGTGAAGCATTCCTTAGTCGGGATGTCTTGGAGGTTAAAAAGAAGTGAGAAATCCTCATGGTGGGGTCTGGGGGCGTTGAACCTCAGAAAGAGGTGAGAAATCCCCATGGGGGGGCTGAACCTCAAAAAAAGGTGAGAAATCCCCATGGAGGGGGTTGAACCTCACACAGACCTCTGGTAGCAGGAAAAATATTCAGAATCCCCCTTTCCTTTCTTCTTGGAGGAAGAAAGAGTAGCTCCTCTCCCACCAGTCCCTCCTCTAGGGGAAGGGGAAGGAGAGGGGAGAACAGCAGCACAAGCAGCTGGCAGAGGCAGGGAAAGACCAGCAGAGAGGAAAGAGAGAGAGGGAGAGGGTGAAAGAGAAGAGACAGAGAGAGAGAGAGAGAGAGAAGAGAGAGAGAGGGGAGAGAGAGAGAGGAAAGAGAGAGAAAGAAAGAGAGGCAGAGAGAGAGAGAGAGGAAGAGACAGAGAGACAAAGAGGAGTCAAGAGAGAGAGAGAGACAGAGAGAAGCAGAGAGAGAGAGAGAGAGGAAGAGACAGAGAGACAAAGAGGAGTCAAAGAGAGAGAGAGAGACAGAGAGAAGCAGAGAGAGAGGAAGAGACAGAGAGACAAAGAGGGAATCAAAGAGAGAGAGAGAGAAAGTCAAAGAGAGAAAGAAAGAGAGAAAGAGAGAGATAGAAGTAGTAAAGAGAAAACAGTATACCCTATTCCTTTAAAAGCCAGGGTAAATTTAAAACCTGTAATTGATAATTGAAGGTCTTCTCCATGACCCTATAACACTCCAGTGCCACCTTGTTGTCAGTGTAAACTAGGGCGTAGCCTGAAATCACTGAGGCCACTGACAACCCGTAGCCTTCCTAATCAAAAATCCTTAACACAGTAACCCGTGAATGGCCCAAATGCATTCAATCTGTAGCAGCAACTGCTTTGCTAACAGAAGAAAGTAGAAAAATAACTTCTAGAGGAAACCTCATTGTGTGCACATCTCATCAGGTCAGAACTATCCTAAGTGGAAAAAAAAAAAAAAAAAAAGCAAAAAGGTAGCTTACTGACTCAAGAACCTTAAAGTATAAGGCTATTCTGTTAGAAAAAGATGATTTAACATTAACTACTGAAAATTCCCTTAACCCAGCAGGTTTCCTAACAGGGTATCTAAATCTTAATTACCATACCAAGGTCCAACCAGACCTAGGAGGAACTCCCTTCAGGACAGGACTATAGATGGTGTCTCCCGGGTGATTGAGGGAAAAAGACACAATGGGTATTCAGTAAGTGATAAGGAAACTCTTGTAGAAGCAGAGTCAGGAAAATTGCCTAATAATTGGTCTGCTCAAACTTGCCAGCTGTTTGCACTCAGCCAAACCTTAAAGTACTTACATAATCAGGAAAGAGCCATTTATACCAATTCTAAGTTAATATGGACTGAACAAGGTCTTATTAACAGCAAAGAATAATTGAAATCCCAAACTTACAAGGTTTTCAACAAAAGTAAAGTTCGCTAAAAGTTAACAGTGTAAC
The DNA here is from genome assembly GCF_009764315.1 of Trachypithecus francoisi. Classification (NCBI taxonomy): domain Eukaryota; kingdom Metazoa; phylum Chordata; class Mammalia; order Primates; family Cercopithecidae; genus Trachypithecus; species Trachypithecus francoisi. Next base: position 189,717 of record NW_022680509.1, read on the forward strand.
ATGTATTATCCTAACTTCTAATCTTGTGGCCTTAGACAGTCTAGTCCACAGACATGAAGGAATTTTGCTTTCGAAAAGAATGGTTATCATGTTTGAGGGAAAAAAGGGGGGGAGGGAATTTATGTAAAAAGGAATGTTATGTGGTAAATTCTTATCCTAAAATAAATTAACTGATTGTTTAAAGAAAGAGATGTTTGCAACATCAGAAAGTTGAGGCATGTCAAAGAAGTGTCTGTAAAAGTCGTGAAAAAAAAAGTTATAAAAGAGAATTTATGTAAGAAATGTTGTATAATTTAAAAGTAATTAGGCCTCCTGAATGTAAAACTATTGAAATAACAGTTTATGTGCAAGGTATATATCTTGGACTTCCCAGCCACCAGACCCATGAACCAATAAATTTGTGTTGACTATAAATTGCTCAGTCTGTGGTATTGTTATAATACCATAAAATGGACTAAGATAGGAGTGAACTACAATTCAATTCTGACACAAACCATGCAGAGTTAGCATCAAACTCTGCAGGTTTTAAAATTCAGTTACAAGTAGGGTCCCCAGCCCCTCACATTTCTGACAAACTGGCTTCAAATTCAGAGTTATCACTATCTCCTTAGGTTTGATAACTTCCTAGAATGACTCAACTCAAGAAAGTGCTATATTTATTATTACAGTTTTATTTTAAAGGATACACACAGGGCAAAGTCTAGGAGAGTCCAGGACAAGAGCTTCCATGCCTCTCCCCATAGAGTCAGGCTATGACACCCTCTCAGCACATTGATGTATTCGCTAGCCAGGCAGCTCCCCCAAGTCTCCATAAGCAGAGTTTTTATTGGAGTTTTGTTACTTAGGCATGATTGATTAAATCATTGGTCATATAACTGAACTCAGTCTCCAAACTTCGCCTCCCTAGAGGTCAAGTGGCTAAAAGTTCTAACCCTCCAATCCTATTCTTGGTCTTTTTGGAGGGCAATTCCCATCCTGAAGCTATCTAATGGCTCACGGTGAGTCATCTAATTAGTATAACAAAACCATTCCCATCACACAGAAAATTCAAGCGTTTTGAAGCGATTTTTAGGGAAGCATAGACAAATACTTTTCTTTTTTTTAAGAGACAGGATCTTGCTGTGTTTCCCAGGCCGGAATGCAGTAGTGCAGTCATAGCTCACTGCAGCCTTGAACTTGTAGGCTCAACTTAATACATTAGTTAAAAATTAAAAATTGAAAGGTCACAGTGAAACATCAGAGCATCTGGAACACAGAGAAAAATCGTAAAAACCTTCATTTAAAAAAGGACAGATTACTTGAAGTTCCAGGTAGAGTAATCAGACAAGAGAAATAAATAAAGGACATCCAAATTGGAAAGGAGGAAGTCAAATTATCTTTGTAGATGATATAATCTTATACTTGGAAAAACCTAAAAATTCTACCAAAAGCTATTAGAACTGACAAACAAATTCAGTAAAGTTGCGGGATATAACATCAACATGCAAAAAGCAGTAGCATTTCTATATGCCAACAACAAACAATCCGAAAAGAAGTAAAATAAAAAGTAATCCCATTTATAATAGCTATGAATAAAATGCCTAGGAATTAACCAAAAAAGTGAAAGATCTCTACAATGAAAACTATAAAACATTAATGAAAAAATTGAAGAGTGTCTGGGTGAAGGGGAAAAGGACAAGATGGAGGAAGGTGAACAGAAAAGACGCAGCCCCTACTACTTCCAGGTTCTTCATCATCCAACTTACCCGTCCGCGGGAAAATGCAGCCCGCGCCCTGGAAAAAAGCAGACCAACTGAGCAGGCGCGACGCGTGACGTCAATTTGAGGAAACCGAAACTTACCCGGCCACGCCTACGGAGACGCCCCTGGTACATCCTTATCCCACCCACTGCCCTCCCATTTCCAAGCCCAGAACATAAAAGTTGCCGAAGTTGCCGCGGGCAGGCGCCAGCGTGAACTTCCCCGGCCCCATTGCTGGTGGACCGAGGAACCTCGACCGAGAGTGCCAGCGTGACTTCCCTGGCCCCACTTAGAGGACCAGTGAACCTCGCCCAAGAACCCTGACCTGTTGGTCAATAAAGTTCTTTCTTTCCTACCACTTGCCTCCAGCACCTAACTCTTTCCTGGCCAAGGGAGTTAGATAAATCGAAGAGGACACAAAAAAATGGATAGTCCATGTTCATGGATTGGAAGAAAAATATTGTTAAACTGTCCATACTACCCAAAGCAATCTACAGAGTCAGTGCAATCCATATCAAAATAACTAATTACATTCTTCACAGAAATGGAGAAAACCATCTTAAAACATATATGGAACCACAGAAGACTCAGAATAGCCAAAGCTATCCTGGAGGAGGGGGGGAGACAAATATAAACAACAACAACAACTGGAGGAATCATATTACCTGACTTCAAATTCAATTAAAGAGAGCTATTGTAGCCAAAACAGCATAGTACTGGTATAAAAGCAGGCATATAAACGAATAGAACAGAATAAAGAACCCAGAAACAAATCTATACATCTACAGTAAACTCATTTTCGACAAAGATGCCAAGAACATATACTGGGGAAAGGACAGTTTCTTCAATAAATAGTGCTTTGGAAACTGGATATCCATATTCAGAAAAATGAAACTAAACCCCCATCTCTTGCCAGATACAAAAATCAAATCAAAACGGATTAAAGACATAAATCTAAGACCTCAAACTATGAAACCATTAAAAGAAAACTTTGCAGAAACTCTTCAGGACATTGGACTGAGCAAAGATTTCTTGAGTAATACCCCATAATCACAAGCAACCAAAGCAAAAATGGACAGATGGGATCACATCAAGTTAAAAAGCTTCTGCATGGCAATGGAAACAAAGAGAAGAGGCAACCCAAAAAATGGGAACAAATATTTGCAAACTATCCATCTTACATGGGACTAATAACAAGAATATATAAGGAGCTCAATCAACTTAATTAGAAAAATCTAATAATCTGATTAGAAAATCGGCAAAAGATCTCAAGAGACATTCCTCAAAAGAAGACATACAAATGGCAAACAGATTTATAAAAAGGTTCTCAATATCATCAATCATCAGAGAAATGTAAATCAAAACTACACTGATATATCATCTCACCTTAGTTAAAAGGGCATACATCCAAAAGACAGGTAATAACAAATGCTGGCAAGGCTGTGGAGAAAAGGGAATCCTTGTACACTGTTGGTGGGAATGTAAATTAGTACTATGCAGAACAGTTGGAAGTTCCTCAAAAACCGAAAAATAGAGTTACCATATGATTCAGAAATCCCACTGCTGGGCATATACACAAAAGAAAGGAAATTGATATGTTGAAGAGATATATGCACTTGCATGTTTACCGAAGCTCTACTCACAATAGCCAAGATTTGGAATTAACCTAAGACTCCATCAACAGTTGAATGGATAAAGAAAATGCAGTGCATATACAAAATGGAGTACCATTCGGCCATAAAAAAGAATGAGATCCTGTCATTTGCAACAACATGGATGGAACTGGAGGATATTATGTTAAGTGAAATAAGCCAGGCACAGAAAGACAAACTTCACATGTTCTCACATATTTGTGAGACCTAAACGTTAAAACAATTGAATTCATAGAGATAAAGGGTAGAATTATGATTACCAGAGGCTAGAAAGAGTAGTAGGGGTGGGGGGCAGGACTGGGGATGGTTAATGGGTACAAAAATATAATTATGTAGAATAAATAAGATCTAGTATTTGACAGCAAAACAGGGTGCCTACAATTTATTATACATTTTTAAATAACTAAAAGAGCATAATTGGATTGTTTGTAACACAAAGAAAGGATAAATGCTTGAGGTGATAGATAACCCATTTACCCTCATACAGTTATTATACATTATATGCCTGTATGAAAATATCTCATGTACTCCATAAATATGTACACCTACTATGTATCCACAAAAGTTCAAAATTTAAAAATTTAAATGACGGATTAACTCTAAAGAAATGGCTATCATGTGGATAGCAGAGCACTCACAAAAATAAGCAAAAATGAATGCTAAAAGATCATGGGGAAATATCTTCAATGTACCCAAAGTAAAGAACTCTAAACCTAAACTTCTACACATAATAAACTACCATTGAAGAAAGAAAAGATAATTAAACACATATCCAGACATTTAAAAAAAAAGCCAACAGTTTACACCTCACTGACATTTGCAAAGAAACTACTGAAGAATGGGCACCAGGAACAAAACTGATTCAAGGAGGGAGAGAAATGCAATGGTGAGCAAATAAATTCAAAAACATATTGCTGAACTAAATTAAGTATCAACACTGAAAATAATAAACACAGTAACTTTCATCTACTGTTTCAAAATCAAAGTGGAATTAAAATTCTATATAACAGTAACATGGAAGTTGGGTGTTTCAGCAAAAATTAAAAATATTATAAATATTTTTGTTCATTTTAGAATAGAATTTAGTAAGTAACTTTAGAATTTGTTAGAGAAATATGAAGCTGACATATATGTTAAAAATTCAAGAGTAACTTTTAAAGCAAATCACAGAAATAAAGAAAACCACCCTAATCCAGCAAAAGGGGCAAAGAATAACAACAGAAAAAGCAGGTAGGGATAAAGTCATAGTAGACAACACAAAACAGGATAATAGAAATAATTCCAAAAATAAATCATAGGCTGGGCGCAGTGGCCCAGGCCTGTAATCCCAGCACTTTGGGAAGCCAAGGTAGGGGGATCACTTGAGCCAGAGTTTAAGACCAGCCTGGGCAAGATAGTGAGATCCTGTCTCTACCAGAACAAAAAATAAATTTTACATCTGTAGTTCCAGCTACAGGGGAAGCTGAGGTGGGAAGATTGTTTGAGCCCGAGAGGTCAAGGCTGCAGTAAGCTATGATAGTACCACTGCACTCCAGCCTGAACAACAGCAAAACCCTGTCTCAAAAAGTTCAAATGGGTGTAAAACACCGATTAGGAAACAAACTTTAAAATTAGGTGTTTTAAAAAATTTTTTTAAATAAGATACATACGTAAAACCAATACCAAATGCTTACAAATACAGACATAGAAAAAGACACCAAAAGTAATAAATCGTGCTGATTTAGTGATATTTTTAAGCACGAAATATTTAATGAGGTAAATAGAGACATTTGATACTGAGAAAAGGAGAAATTTCCAAGAAGATCATAAGCAAAATATCCTAGAATATAATGGAAACAAACAGAATTACAAGGATAAATTAACAAATTCACAATTATGGTAAAAGATTTTATATCTCTCTCATTCAGAAATTGATAGGAAAGCAGATAAAAGATATAGAAATGTGTAGCACATTTATGGAGAAAGGATCTTGTACACAAAAGAATAAATATTTTCAAGTACATATAGAGATTTACATATATTAGACCAGAAAAGATATCTCAACAAATTCCAAAGAACTGACATTAAATAAATCATTTCTGACAATAATATAATAAAATCATAAATAAAAATAAAATATAACCAAGAAAATTCAGTAGCTTTAGAAATCATCCTACTTTAAAATAATCTGTCACTTCTAGGCCATGTCACAGCTGTACGCATAGCAGAGTCTAGAGCTCGGAAACAAATAGGAAAGGGCTGCACAGTAACTCAAAGATAGCAGAGGAGCTCCTAGAACATTTGGCCTGATTTAATTTCCTAAAAGCTGAATTCCTTCTATAGAATGATACAGAAAAACCGAAAAGAGAGTAACGAATGGTAGTCTTTTTCAATTGACCTACTAGACCCACACAAGCATTAGTAATCTGGATATCTGAATTACTGAAATAAAATAATCAGAATAGTTCATCTAGAATCAGGAGAGTAGATTAAAGCTGATCCTGAAACACATACATGTTTTACTATAGAACTTAGTACTTTGTAGTGACTGATTTGTTGAGTAATTGTAGACATTTAGTTACTGTGCTTTAAGGAGGTAAAAAAAAAAAATCTGCTGATGTGTAATAAAGAAATACCCTCAGGCTGGGCACAGTGGCTGGGGT